>NW_027418625.1:0-150942 GCF_009905375.1 Apium graveolens
TTTCAGTTTTACAGAATCAAACATCATTTTCTCTATGTTATTGAACTCTGTTTTTGACATATAATATACCAAATTGACCAGAAAATATTATCTATATGATGGAATCATCAAATCATATCAACAATATCAAAACAAATTTTCATAATTTAATCTTTAATAAATTTGAAATAAAATAATTAAACAAGAAAATACCTTGATCCATGCACTAAAATAGTTGATTGATTCAGAAAGAGTTTTTCAAGAGCTTCAATTTGATATATTGCACGCTTGAATCGGAGTTCGATAACGCCTTCGTTCGTGCGTTTGATTTTCAAGAACGTAACTTTTTAGGGTTTTCTCCATGAATTAATGGTTTTAACTGACTGATTGTGATCATACGACTAAAATGAAATAATAAAAGGGCTATTTATATTTATAGAATATTAGATCGTGTTGGATCGTATGAATCGTTAAATTAGTTGTTGAGCCGCTAAGTAACTGCGAATCGATCCGTTTTAATACTCGTATTGAATAATTATTCAAACCGGGCTTCTTATAAAACACTTTATATGAAAATAACGTAATGTTATCCCGTCTTTTGAGAATACGGGGGTTTGTTGCTATATCGAAATGATTACGTATTGAAAATTGTATGCCGGGACGCGTACGTGTCAAAAAGTAATCTGACTTGAAAAGTTAAAACACGGAAAATGTTCGAAATTACCAGATTAGGTTAGGAAGGAGTTTTCGGAAGAGTTTCGGGTTTTAAAAACGTATAAAAACGGTTGAGGTTGGACGATTCCCGGTAACTATTCAGAAAATAATATTAAATTTGTAAATCATTATAAAATCATATAACGATCCAAAAAATTACCAGAAAAATATCACAACATCTATATTTTATTTTGGACACAAAAAATTAACGTACCCACATTTAATCACATATATACATTTAAATATCAATATCAATCAACAGGTAATTCATATAATAATCACATAATAATCATATAATAATAATTTATTGATAAAATAATCACACGCGATATCCGGATATTGCATCCCCCCCATAAAAGGATTCTGTCCTCAGAATCTGCTAAGTAAACAATTGAGGTACTTTTCCTGCATATCACTTTCTAATTCCCAAGTTGACTCTTCGACCTTTGGGTTTCTCCATAGTACTCTTACTAAATTTATAACTTTATTTCTCAATACCTTTCTCTCTTTTCTAGAATCTCTATTGGATTCTCTACATACGATAAATCTGCCTGAAGTTCTATCGGCTCATACTCGATTACATGCCTAGATCTGGATTGTACTTCTTAAGCATCGATACGTGAAAAACATTATGAATATGCTCCATGTGCGGGGGGGTAACGCCAATTCGTATGCTACCTTGCCGACACGTTTCAGAATTTTAAAAAGGGCCACGTATCTAGGACTCAACTTTCCTTTCATGCCGAATCTAGTCAATCCTTTCCACGGTGACACTCTTGGTAACACTAGATCTCCGTCTTCAAATTTCATATCCTTTCTTGATTGATCTGCGTATTTCCTTTGATTATCTGGTGCTGCTATTAACCTTTTCTGGATGACTTCCACAACTTCTTTGTCTGTTGCACCAACATCGGGTCCAAGTATCTTACGTTCTCCAACTTCTTCCCAATATACTGGTTGATCGACATTTATGTGCATACAGAGCTTCGTAGGGAGGCATTCCGAGACTGGCTATGATAACTATTATTGTAAGCAAACTCTACTAAGGGTAAATGCTCATCCCAATTTCCTTTGAATCAATGGCACAAACACGTAACATACCTTCAATGATTTCAAATTGTTCTTTCGCTCTGGCCGTCTGTCGGTGGATGATAGGCCGTACTCATATTTAATCTGGTTCCCAAACATTCTTGAAAACCTCTCCAGAATCTTGAATTGAATCATGGATCTCGATCAGATACAATAGACACAAGTTGGTGACACCCTCAAATTCGGGTCAGGATTGGGTGTCACTACACAACTTTAAACAATATAAACCTGTATATTCAAACAAATATACAGATAAGCCCTCATTATTCAGGATCGCTTATAGGTTATGGTATGAAACAAGAATCTATCCTTCTAAAATTAAAGTAACTAAATACAATGCTATTACCTCTTTACTAACTTCCTCGTATTATTTACTCTGACACCTCCAATTTCTTCATCTGGGATCTCTCCACTTTTGCTGTCTATTAAGAGCTATTCACTTCTGTCCTCATGTGATACTGAAAGAAATAAGAGTTCACAAAGCAAGAGTGAGCCATAAATGCCCATCAAGTATATAAGTGATTTCCAAGTATCAATATCAAAACTTTTCCGGAAAAAATCTTTAAGTAGTTTATGACATTTCTATTTCCTTGAAGTAGTTGAGCAAGTAAACATTGGCTGTCAGCAACCCTGAGTTATGAAACCGAAGTGGCGAGCAAATTCCAGATTCATCTTATGAATCAGGATTCCGTCCGATTTTGTTAGCATAAAACTTTTCGAGAGGAAATACCGTTAAAGGTGATCAATAATAAATAAGACTGGACACTAGAACCAACATATGCACTATACCCTGCTGATCAGTCAGGATACAGTGCAAATCTAGACCCAACTGCATAGGCCCACCAACATATAGGGTACCCAGGCACTATGGCCTAAGGGTCCGGTCCATCCCCGGCCCATAGGGTCCAGCTCATCATTGACCCTCATAATAACCGTCCAGCCCGTATAGGATTTTGATGTCAAATCATTTTGATTCCAAACATCCCAAATCAGGGTTCACAAATAATCCGAAAGAATGGATATTTTCTCAAGAGAGCAATCGATAACATAGGAACAATAATGAAAAGAACTTGCATGAATAAGAGTAATTGCTGCAAAATATAAAACAATTAACTATTCTGAACTTAGAATAGGAATGAAGTATTTGCAGTATTTTAAAAGAAAAGTAAGGAATACTTGCCTCAATTGATAATCCTCTGATCTTTAGCTATCTGCCATAACACTCAATTATGATGTATCTGTATTTCCATTGACAAGCTACTTGACCTTTCTTGTCATTCACCATTTTAGGTTTATCCCTATTCTGAATTCGCTCGTTTCATGACTACACGTAATCAGGCTTTACTTTTATAATCTCTGTCTATCTTTGAATGCCTCACACTATGTGTATCTATCATAAAATATACCATTCAATTAAATGATAATATATATTTGTCTAGTCTATACGTTTATCTTTATCATCTACCCGCCCGATAATAACAGATAATGATCACATCTCAATCTGATAACATTTAAAAGACACGTGGACGCACAATTTATATAACACATAAACATATAAGGCATGTATCACATAATTTATATAATACATAGTCACATAATTCATGTAGTACATAAGTTGAATCGTCAAAGGATAGGTCTCGATACGCTTAGAATTGAAATCGGGTCAAAAAGAGTATTTATCGATCAATAGTTGATTCAGAATGATTTGCAAAACAAATGATCTTTTGATACAAAAGGAATTAGTTTGAGAATGTATTTTTATTAAGAACATAATACTTTTCTGAGTCTAGAGATGTTCGTTTCGTATCAAACGGGCAAACGGTCTATTTATTACAAATTTTTGAACATTTTTCGAAATTAAAACGGGTCTCCGAATATCCGAATCTGACTTTAAAATAATTTTATACTTGTTATCGAGCCTTGAAAATAATTTAATAATATTTTAGAACTTGAAACTATTTTCCGGAATTTTTAAATCAAAATAAATAATTAAATCCAATTAAATAATCAATTTAAATTAATTAATAAATAATTAAATTAATTAATCAATTAATATTTAAATTAATTGATTAATTAAATAATTAATTATCAATTAAAATTAATTAATTAAATATTTTGGATTTATTTTTAAATAAAATTAATTTTAAGAATTTACAAATAATGATTTTTAGAATAAAAATGAATTTTTAGAAATTAAAAACAGAATTTTTGAATTAATTTTAATAGGATAATCCAGAAACAAGACTCAGGAATTGGGTTGGGGGTTCTGTGGATCGAAACCAGGTCAAAATCCCGGGTTGTGAAGAACACAACCGGGTTTTGAACACCCGGTACCACCCCAGAATCTGGCAACCGGCTGGTTAACCGGCGATGGTTCCGGTCACGCCCAAATAAGCACCCCCAGGTTTCGATTTGCTCAGCTTTTCAGTGTACAATCCACCAGAAACTCATAAATAACAACCATCACGAAAGACACACACGAGATCGCCTTCTTCGGTGCCAATTCGAAGCTCATCGACCCATTTTCTGGCCGAACTCCGATATCGTTCAATCCTTATCCAAACTTAACATTTAATATACGAAATCAAAGCTGCTAACTCCTATTATGAAACCCCATAACTCGTATCAACAAATGATTAACAAGTAAACCAGAAAAATGAATCAAAATTTCAAAAAATTTATGAACTCGGTTAATCACTTCTAGGGGTTATAATTACCAATTCTATATACCAATCAACTGCAAATTCAATACTAAAGCTTATTTAAGCATCAAAATCATCAAACGATTCATAGATTAAAAACCCCCAATTCGGGTTAAGAACCCTAGAATCGAATTTTAAAAATTACTAACCTGAGATGATTTTTGATGATAAGATTAGATTGTGCTCCTCAAGAGCTTCAAAATGACTACAAACATGATATGATTTGCTTCTCAGATCATTGCAAAATCATCGATTGATTCCTAGAACACCAAGAACAAATTTGCAGAGAATTTTCTGATTTTTGTTTATATTTTCTGATTTTTATATAATAAAATAATAATTAAATAGTAAATAAATGGTATTTATAGTTATGTAAAAATAATACCAGTTGGATCATATTGGTTCGAAAAATAGGTTACTTAGCCGCTAAATAACTACATAAACGATCCGATTTGATATCCGTATTGGATAATTATCCAAACCGGGCTTCTAATAAAACACTTTATGTGAAAATAATGTAATAATATCCTGTCTTTTGAGAATACGAGTTTTGTTGATTTATCGAAATGATTATCGTACTGAAAATTTTGCGCCGGGCCGCGCATGGGTCAAACCATAATCTGGATCGAAAAAGTCAAAACACGAAAAATGTCCGAAATTACCATATTAGGCTAGGAAGGAGTTTTTGGAAGAGTTTTGGATTGTAAAAACGTAAAAACAGTTGAAGTTGGACGATTTCCGGCTTTATAAAATAGTTTTATAATTATTCAGAAAATAATTAATAAATTCATAAATCAGTATAAAGTCATATAACACTCCAAAAAATACCAGAAAAATACCTTAATTATCTATATTTTATTCTGGACATTTTAAAATTAACATACTCACATTTTATTATATACAAACATCCAAATATTATTATCAATCATCACACAATTCACCAAAAATTCACATTAGAATCACATAATACTCATTTATTGATAAAAATTGTTAGTCCCTTAACAATATAGCAAGAATTACAGAAGGGGGGTTGAATGGAATTTTTGAACCTTTTTCTTGAAATAAAAATATTCAACTCGATTATAGATATATTTGTTTTGATTAGCACAATGCGGAATGTAAACTTGAATGAATCAAAACATAAGTAATTAAAAACAAGAGTCTTTAAAAACTTTCTGGTGGATTTAAACAATTCCGCCAGAGATATATATATAATATATCGAGAGGACTCTGTGTGCAGAAATGCTCACAGCTGCTTACAAAATGGAACTACTGAGAATACAGGAAATGCTAAAGATTATGCTTACAAAGATTTCTCTGTTTGTGTGTTTCTCAGCTATCTCAGTCATTTTTCTATTTGCTACTCTCTTGGTTTATATATTACCAAGATTACAAAGTCAAAAAAAGACTGAACAAATATAAAATCTAACAGTCTTGATCTTTGCTGCTTTTTGTCCTCTATTACCCAGTTAATGGGCTTCCACAGTGTGTTTGTATCCAACTCGACGGCTGTGTGTCAGCTTTCACTGTTCAACTGATGTTTGAATTCTTGATATGATCATCCGTCGACTTTCAAATCATCCGTCGATGACATGATTGATCATCCGTCGACTGCTATGTTAAACATCCATTGATAGTCATTTGATCATCCGTCGAAGGCTTTGTTAATCATCCGTTGGTAGCTATTTTGGCACTTGACTTCATTTCACTTATACAGAATTACAAGACATTGCTTATGTACAATTAATCAACCTATTCTGCATATCTAGTTAAAGTCAACATGACTTATATGCTACTACAGATTCTATACAAAGGTGCATACATCACTGTGCTACAAACTTATCATTACATAAGCTACTCACTCGATGGATAATAAGTTAATCATCCGTCGAGACTATAATGAGTTATCCGTCGAGACTATATAATTCTTATCCGTCGAGAGCTACATAATTTCACTAAGTAAAATCTACTTAGACATTTTGTTTAAGTGATCATCAAGTACACAACATATTCACAACAATCTCCCCCAATTTATGTCTACTAGAATTGTAGCCATAAATTAAGAGACACTTGATGATTACAAAACATCCTAAACATATATCTTTAAAGATAAGTAGATAAAACTGAAAGTGCTTGAATTTAAACAAAATGTACAAGGTTTGGCTCACAGTCAGTTCAAGATGCTCCTCTAGCCTGAGCAGATTTTTCTAGTTTCTTGAAGGTCTGGATCTTCTTCCAAGCTTTCTGTTGTTTTCTTCAATTTGATTCTGGAGCTGCCTGTGGAATTCTAATTCATCAGATTCCGAGAGATCTAGCATTTCTTGCATCTCCAAGAGAGTCTCGTTGCTAGAGATACTCAATTGGTCTTCTAGTCTGAAGAATCTTCTCACACCCTTGTCATCCATGAATTCCATCAGCCAGTAGGGCCTTAGATGCACTCTTCTCCCTGTGTATGGGATGATAAGAGTCTTGGGAAGTGCATCTTTGGCTCTAACACTCCTTAACTCTTCAATCTTCTTCAATACTAATCTTCTTGCAGTTACATTGAACCCAAAGTTTTTCTTGAAGGATGAATAGACTTTGATCAACACAGCTTGGCTTTTTTGAAGTATCCTATGAAGAGGCCACTGAATCTCCCTTCCTCCTTTGTACTTGAACACCAACCTTTCAGGTAGGTTTCTGTATGCATCAATTGCCCTTACTTCATCCAGCTCCTCCAGATAAAAGTTTAGATCTGAGAATTCTTTGATGTTACACAAGTACAAGTAGTCTCCCCTGTTGACCTTGGGTTGAGCTTTGACTACTAACTTGGATTTGAGAGGTGACAACTTCACTTTTTTGACTGCCCTTGATTTTGTCCTTTTTGGCTTAGTAAGGATTGGAAAGTTGAAATCAGGAATTGGTAATTTATCCCATTCTATTGGCTCATCCTTTGGCACAATAGGCTCTCCATGTATGTTCCTATAGGGGTCCACCACCCTTATGTCTTCAAATAGCACAGAGGGCTTTGATGCTTGAGTTTTAGCTTGAGTAGATTCCTTAGGAAATTGATCTTCCAATTCCTTGTCAACAACATCCAGTTTACTTTTTGTTCTTCTAGCCAGTTCTTTCTTTCTTGGGGATTTCTTCTGTTCTTCAATCTTCTTCTTTGATTCAGCAGCTTGAGATGGTTGAGAGGGAATTTGTTGAGAAGAATTCACAGCCTGTAGCTTAGCCAAGATAGCAAACTGTTCTTTCTTTTGTTTAGACTTCTTTGCATCTAGAGCAACTTGCTTCTTTTCCTGCTTCAATCTGGCTTTTCTTCTTTCTTTGTATGAGCAAATTGTGGATGTCCAGCTACCACACAAATTTCCTTTCCATTTCTGAATATCTTTGCAATTCTCTTTCTTGAGGCTGAATCAACTGGATCTTTGTAGAAGACAATAGATCTTGACAGAAGCTTCTTTTCATCAGGCTTGCGTGTCTCATACACAGTATCCATAGGGTTCTTCAAAGATGACTTTGGATAGTTTGCCCTTGGTTTAAGAATTATCTCAGCCTTTGTAGTCTTGATGCAGGAAGATTGTCCTCTCTCCAGATAGTTCATCCTCATCTCATTCACACTGATTGGCTTGACATGAGAGTGATGGATGGCTGACTGAACTGGTTCCTTGACTAATTTAAACTTTTTCAGTATTTCCTCATCAATCTTTTTCCAGTTGATCACAGTCAACTTTCCTTTATCAACATCTTTCAAATTTTCTGCTGCTGCATTGATAAGATCTATACCATCTGCAACTGGTGGCTTGGAGATAGTAATTGAAGGTACAATTACTTTGCTGATTTGAACTAGAAGTGTCTCCCCCTCAGTTGGTCCTTTCTCCCCCTTACTTGATTCCCTCTCCCCCTTTTTGTTATCATCAAGTGGAGGAGTTAGGCCTTGTGCTTTAGCCAGTTGCATAAGAAGATTTGTCTGAGTCTGTTGATTTTGAAGAAGTAGAGCCACTGAATTCTCAATAACTTGAACTCTGTTCTCCAGCTTGGCTATCTTCTTGTCAGAATCTGATTCTCTCCTTAATCTCAGTAATAGATCTTGCATGGTACCATATGGCATTACTGAATCCAGCTTCTCAGAGTTATAGGTCTTCAAGTCAGCTATATCCCTTTTCAATTCATATACACTGAGATTCTGTCTTAAGTGCTGGATCTTCATTAGGTGTAGAGAGTCCAGGTGAGCTTGAAGAACAACCTTGGTACCAACATCTGAAGTTTCCTGAAGAGCCTGTTGAATAACTATTACTTGCTTGACCAAGGACACCTCAAATTGTCCTGGTGTAGATTCCTTTGCCCATGCCCATTCAGGTAAACTTAAAGCAGAACTTGGGCCTTCAGCTCCCCCTAAGTTCATGCTTCCATCCAAGGAACCAGAGTCATCATCATCAGAATTTACTCCAAATTCTTCAGATGGCTCTCCAGCTTGAGAAGGCATCCTGTTAACAGTAGCTTTATCTCTTTGAAGAGATTCTGTGGTGTGCACTAAATTCAAAGTCTGCTCTGCCTCCACATTGCCCTGAGCAGCCAATAATTGATAGGCTGAAACAGGGTGAGTAAAAGTGTCAGCATCCAAGGAAATGTTATCAATTACAGCTTTGTAATGTTGCTGAAATTGTCTTTCCTTTTCAGCATCATCCACAATCATTGACTCACTAGCAATGGCTGGTTCCATTCTTATTTCTCCCGTACCTGCCTTTCTCTCATATTCTCTCTTTTATTGCATCAGGGTCTCACCCTGGCTCCCCACCCTCACACCCTCACCTTCACCTACTAAGGTGGGACTCCTCTCACTCACTTTTGCCAATCCTGAATAAATGGATTGCTGAGATTCACTCTTTTCCTCTCCTTTTGCCTGGGAGCAACCAAGCCTCTCACTCAATACACTCTCCTCTCTCAGTCCTAAGAGTGATTGTATTACCACTAAATCTTCTGCACTTGAAATTATTGAAGTTTGAAGTTGTGCAGAGACACTCGACGGATAAGTGATATCCGTCAGGTGAGTGGTAAAGCTATCCGACTGATAACTGCTGTTAAGCTTATCCGTCGGGATACAATCACTACTCGACGGATGAGCAATATCCATCGAGAGAGTAGAAGTGAATGAGGTGGGAAGAGAAACTATTGTAGACTCTGTGTTGATTGAAGTTATTTGAGGCACAACTATCATAATAGAATCTGAAAGAATTGGCAAGTGAGCCAACAAATCATCTAAAAGATGATGCTCACTTGCACTAGATTTTGGCTTCCCCAACAGAGTTAAAGAAGGGGAATCAGGAATTGAAGTGTTTATCATGTCCACTTCCAGTGAGTTAGTTGGTGAGTATAGTGTTTCAGTGGCTTCTATAAAGAGAGATTTTGGCTGTGACTCCACATTTATTAGAGCCACATCAAACTGAATTTGAGAAGGTGCAGGGACTGTGTCTTTAGCACCAGTTTGCACTAAGTGTGTGCCCTGTGCATCCCCAGTTGTTTTGGATTTCTTCTTTCTAGTGTAAGTTTGGGGTGAGCTTGTGTCCCTAACCCTCTTGGCCTGTGCTCTTGGATGAGAGCTTTTGTTCAATAGCTACATCCTTTTGGGAGGATGCAGCTAGAAGAGAGCTTTTGTCCTTTTTAAGCACTGCAGTTTGTTGGGAAACTGCAGTGTGGCTAGGCTGGGATTCACTCAACTCTCCAACCTTATCCTTGAGGTTTCTTTGATGTTCACCCCTTCCCTCACCTATCTTACCCTCCTTCACACTCCCCTCTTTGGCTTTGGTAGATTTTTCAACTGGTACCTTTTGAGAGATACCAGAGGGGGTTTTCTTTGATTTGGATTTGGAAATTGCAGTTGTTTTGGAAGCTTTGGTAGGCAACTGTTTGGTCATTGTCACAGTTGCCATAACTATGCCTGAAGTCAAAGAAATAGAGGAGATTGGAATAGTTGAGGGTATGGATGAACTTACCTCACTTACCTGAGGTGTCAGCATTACAGGAAAATAGAACATTGGCACATCCCTGTGATGGTTGGCTCTGTTCAAGTCTGCAATGATTCTTCTCTCTTGAACCCAACAAGCCAATTTGTTGTCTGGGTTCTCAAATACAATCTTTTGACAAAGATGGTTAGCCAAAAGCATAAAAAATCTAGCATAGTAAACATTCTTTCCTCTTTTGGCTAAGTCACCTAGTTTAAAACCTAACTCATACACCACAAGGTCACTGAAATTGTAAAATTTGTCTGTAACTAGCATGTATAGCATGTTAAGCATGGAAATGTTCACAAAATCAAAATTATTGATTTTTCCAGAAAAGACTTTAGTTACAACATCACACAAATAACTCCATTCCTTCCTAAGACCTAGTCTTCTAATCTCACTTAGCTTATTAGTAGGAAGTGCATAATGCATGAAATTAAGCATATTGATCAAGTCAGTGTCAGTGTGTGGTGAAGTTACATTATCATCAGGAATCTTGAAACATGCTTTTATCACATCACTATTGATACAGAATTCATTACCTTTGATGGTCAGAGTGATGGTTTTGTCAGTAGAGTTGTAGATTGCTGTTGTCCACATCTCCTCAACAACTTTACAATAAATTGTGGGTGATTCCAGCATGGCAAAACTTAACTTGCAGTTCTTCACGAAGTCCATCATCTTGTGATAGTCCTCTGATTGCTGAATACCCTTATTGACCAAAGCAGTGAAGTTGTTCTTCTCATAGATGAACCCAGTCTGTGACATGATCTTTACTACGGGTGACATTATTAGAGAAGAAAAGCTTGAAGAGAAAGAGGATTTTTTCTTGAGAGAGAATGAAATAAACACAGTTGAATTTGAAAATGATAACAGAAAATGATTAGAATGAAATAAGCTTTTATACTTTGCACAAAAACAACGGATAAAAATAATAAAGAGAAGTAAATTATCCAATAAAAATTGCCTAAATTAGCCATTTTAAAATAAATTGTAAAAATTCCACCCATTATCCGTCGTGTAATGGTTACAAACTGTAAGTATACTCGATGTATAATGTTCAAGGAATTAACGGTTAAGATTTAGACACTTCGACGGATGAGGATAAACTGTTATCCGTCGAGTTTTAAAAGATTCCAGAAAAATAATTGATTTTATTATTTACAATTTGTATATCGACGGATGACTCAACCCGATGGATAATGGTCATCCGTCGAAATGCAAATTTTGACTTAGCCAAAATTTCATTCAAGACTAAAAATCAGCTAGATTTTTGGCTACTTTTTAACTTGCAAAATAATTCAGATAAATTCAAGAGTAATTAAGCATACCTAACTCACTTACCAACCTAGAAAAGGTGGATTCATCCAGTGGCTTGGTAAAAATATCTGCAAGTTGCTTCTCACTTGGAACAAAATGTAACTCTACAGTACCATTCATTACATGTTCCCTTATGAAATGGTACTTGATGTCTATGCGCTTTGTCCTTGAATGTTGCACTGGATTTTCAGTGATGGCAATTGCACTTGTGTTGTCACAGAAAATAGGAATCCTTTCAACTTGCAAACCATAGTCTAGCAATTGATTTTTCATCCATAAAATCTGTGCACAGCAACTGCCAACAGCAATATATTCAGCTTCAACTGTAGAGGTAGAAACTGAATTTTGCTTTTTACTGAACCAGGACACAAGCTTGTCTCCTAAAAATTGACAGGTTCCTGTTGTGCTTTTTCTATCAATTCTGCAACCTGCATAATCTACATCTGACTTCTTTAAAAGGTCAAAAATATATTTAGTTTGACTAATAAATATTCCATCACTGACTTGCTTAACTTGTAAACCAAGAAAGTAAGTTAGTTCTCCCATCATATTCATTTCATACTTACTTTGCATCAGTTTGGCAAACTTTTTACAAAGTTTCTCATCTGTAGATCCAAAAATAATATCATCTACATAAAATTTGAACAAGTATGCTAGGGCCATTAAAATTTCTGAAATATAAAGTTTTATCTACAGTACCTCTTGTGAAGTGATTTTCCAAAAGGAACTTTGATAAAGTGTCATACCAGGCTCTAGGTGCTTGCTTCAGTCCATAAAGTGCTTTCAGTAGATAATAGACATACTCTGGAAAATTTGGATCTTCAAAGCCAGGAGGTTGACTAACATATACTTCTTCCTCCAAATCTCCATTCAGAAAGGCACTTTTGACATCCATTTGATAGACCTTGAAATTGGCATGGGCTGCATAGGCTAAGAAGATTCTGATGGCTTCAAGTCTTGCAACAGGAGCAAATGTTTCATCAAAATCTATTCCTTCTTACTGGCAATAGCCTTTAGCAACCAATCTTGCTTTATTCCTTACTACTATGCCATTTTCATCCATCTTGTTTCTGAATACCCATTTGGTGTCTATTGGATTCTTTCCTTTAGGCTTGGGTACCAGCTTCCATACTTTATTCCTTTCAAATTGGTTTAGCTCCTCCTGCATAGCTAAAATCCAATCAGGATCTAACAAGGCTTCTTATACCTTCTTTGGTTCTTCCTTTGACAGAAAGCTGCTGTATAGACATTCTTCTTGAGTTGCTCTCCTGGTTTGAACTCTGGAAGAAACATCACCAATAATCAGTTCAAAGGGGTGATCTTTTGTCCATTTCCTTGGTTGAGGTAGATTAGCCCTAGATGAAGAGACCTCAATGTTGTCTTGATGTGTGATTGAGTTTTGATTGCTAGAAACTCCCCCTGAGTTTGTGGATCTTTGATTTGAGATAGGGGTACTTTCTATGGGTGATCTGCCTTGACTTCCTGCTCCTTTTGATAACCCGACAAATGGTGAATTTTGAGTACCGACGGATGAGGCAGGTTGTCTTCCGACGGATAATACAGATTGCCTTCCGATGGATGAAGCATTATGTAACTCGACGGATGTTGAGTTTTGTGCTACATTTGTGGTAGATTTGTCTGCATTATCCTTAGACACTGTTTCTTGATCACTCTCATCATCACTTTCATCACTGACCATCTCAACATTGTCGAATTTGAGACTCTCATGGTAATCTCCATCTTTTAGTCCTTCAATCTTTTTATCATCAAACACAACATGTATAGATTCAACAATAATGTTGGTTCTTAGATTGTAGACTCTATATGCTTTACCAACAGCATATCCAACAAAAATTCCTTCATCTGCTTTAGCATCAAACTTCCCATTTTGATCAGTTTGATTTCTCAGAATATAGCAAATACAGCCAAAGACATGAAGAAAGTTTAGAGTTGGCTTCTTGTTCTTGAACAATTGATAAGGTGTCATGCATCTTGCTTGATTAATCAGAGAGATGTTCTGAGTGTAGCATGCAGTGTTTACAGCTTCGGCCCAGAAATATGTTGGTAATTTTGATTCTTCAAGCATTGTCCTTGCACCTTCAATAAGAGATCTATTCTTTCTTTCCACTACTCCATTCTGTTGTGGAGTCCTTGCTGCTGAAAACTCATGCAAGATCCCATTTTCCTCACAAAATGCTCTCATGACATAGTTCTTGAACTCAGTTCCATTGTCACTCCCGATTCTTCTAACTTTGAAATCAGGATGATTGTTAACTTGCCTTATATGATTGATGATGATTTCACTAGCTTCATCTTTAGACTTTAGGAAATATGTCCAAGAGAACTTTGAGAAATCATCTACAATTACTAGGCAAAATCTTTTCTTAGAAATTGACAATACATTGACTGGTCCAAACAAATCCATGTGAAGCAGTTGCAGAGGCTCTTCAATTGCTGAATCAAGTTTCTTCCTGAATGATGCTTTAATCTGCTTCCCTTTTTGGCAGGCATCACACAGTCCATCCTTTGTAAACTCCACTAGAGGAATGCCTCTAACTAGCCCTTTCCTTACCAGCTCATTCATAGTCTTGAAGTTTAAATGAGATAGCTTCTTGTGCCATAGCCAACTTTCATCTTGACTTGCTTTGCTGAGAAGACAAGTTACAGATTCTGCTTTAGTTGAGTTGAAGTCAGCTAGATACACATTTCCTCTTCTCACACCAGTGAGAACCACTTTGTTGTTTTGATTATTGGTCACAACACAAGCTTCTTTGTTGAAGGTTACTGAGTTGCCTTTGTCACAAAGCTGGCTGATACTCAACAGATTGTGTCTGAGACCATCCACTAAGGTAACCTCTTCAATGATGACATTGTCCTTTGAAATCAAGCCATATCCCACAGTGTAACCTTTGCTGTCATCTCCAAAAGTAATACTTGGGCCAACTCTCTCTTCAAACTCTGTGAGCAGGGTAGAATCACCAGTCATGTGTCTTGAACAACCACTATCTAAGTACCAAAGATTCTTTCTGTTTCCCTGCACACATCAAAATCAAATCAAGTTGATTTTGGTACCCAAGTTTCCCTGGGTCCTGCCTTGTTAGCTTTCTTCTTCTGTTTCTTAGGTTTTAACTCATTTGACTTAGGAATTTCAGATTTTTCCTTAGTCATTTGGGTTGGGCCTTTGAAACCACTAGATGCAATAGAATTATCATGCATGTTATGGCTAACAGGAAATGGCATGCTTGGTGCAAACATGTTATTCCAGTAAGGCATGCTAAATGGCATTTGAGGCATATTGTATGCAGCATAATATGGATTAGGTGCAAATGGCATATTAGCAAACTGTGCATTCATATTCTGTGTAGGCATAGCATTAACAGGCATGAGAGGCATGGCATTTATGTTAGGAAATTGAGGTTGAACAGACATGAGAGATTTGCAATTAACAGACAAATGATTTACACTACCACACTTGACACAGATCTTTCTAGGAGCATATTTATCAGGTGTGTAGTTATTGTGTTTGTTAATCCCTACTTTACCATTCCTATTGTTTTTCTTTTTAGTCTCTGTTTTTACCTCTATTTTCTCAAGTCTGTCACTTAACTTTTTGACAGTCATGTGACCGACATTACCCTTTTTCCCTTTCTTAGCTTGACTTGATTCTCCTGAAACAAAGTTCTTGGAAACATACCCATACTTATCATTTAGCTTGGTTAATTTGGCTTTGCTGATGGGTTTGCTTACAGCCGACGGATGAGGATTTTTATCATTCGACGGATAACACTTTTTGTTATCCGACAGATAGTCCTCATCATCCGTCGAGTCTACATCTGTTAGTAACCCATCTACCAAAATAGGTTCTAGTTTCTCCTTAATCTTTTTCCAGGCTTCATCACAAAAGGACTCAATTCCTTGAACCTTGGTGATTTGAGCATGAACATCTCTGGAAGTTTTCCATGCTTTAATCACCTCTTGTTCACGATCGAGCTGCTTCCTTAAAATTTCTTCCTTTTTCAAGGACTCAGTTAATTCCTCCTTGGCAATCCTACACTCAATTTTTAGTTTCTCAAACTCAACAAACTGAGACTCAAGCACATTATTCCTCTCACTTAAAAACAAGTTGTTTTATTTGATTTTAGCATTTTCTTTAGTGAGGGACTTAAGTGTAACACACAAATGATACAATTCTGTAGACATGTCATTTATGGTATCATTACACTCAGCTTTAGATAAATGTGCAAGGTTTGTAGTGATTACCTGATTGCTTGAGTAACTTGTCTCATTTTTCATCAGACTGGGCCATTAGGGCTAGATTGACATAGCTGACATCTTCATCTTCATCCAAGCCATCAGATGCCCAGTCATTCTCTTATGTAATAAAAGCCCTTTCCTTTTGTTTGAGTAGATCAAAGTATTTTTGCTTGTAATCTACAGACTCAAATCTTTTCTTACTGGAATCTGACTTTCTACACTCATTTGCAAAATGCCCTGCCAAGCCACATTTGAAACACTTAAATTTTGATTTATCCACCATGTTTCTATTTGGCTTGGCAGCTCCAAAGTTCTTCTTGAACTTGAGCTTGGCAAATCTTCTTAAAAGGAATGCTAGGTGCTCATCAATGTCCTCCATGTCATCTTGGCTCAATAAATCTTCATTTTCTGCAGCTAGCCCCTTACCCTTGCTTTCACAGACCTTTGAAGTTGATTCCACAGCTTCCATCTTCACTTCCTTCTCCTTTTCCAGATCAGCAACTAGTGCAATGGATCCTCCTTTCTTCTTTCCTCTCTCCATTCTTTCATCCTGCTCTATCTCAAGCTCATAGGTCTTCAGAATGCCATACAGTCTTTCCAAAGTAAACTCCTTATAATCTTGTGAGTTTCTCAATGAGACTGTCATTGGTTTCCATTCCTTTGGAAGAGATCTGAGAAATTTCAGATTGGAGTCTTTAGTCTGATAGACTCTTCCATGCAACTTAAGAGCATTTAGTAGTTTTCGGAATCTACTAAAAATGTCAGTGAGTGATTCACTTTCCTCATTGTGAAAATGCTCATATTGCTGAATCAGGAGCTGCATTTTATTTTCTCTTACTTGCTCAGTACCATCACAAATTATCTGTATTGTGTCCCAAACTTCCTTGGCAGTCTTGCAGTTGATGATGTTATCAAACATATCTGCATCCACACCATTGAACAGAATGTTCATGGCCTTTTTATCTTTCCTCACTTGTTCAATGTCAGGATCAGACCATTCATGCCTTGGCTTCGGAACAGATGACTCATTTCCTGTTGCATCTCTCATTGGAACATGAGGGCCTCTTTCTATGCAGTCCACATAGGCCTCATCTTGAGAAAGCATATGAAGATTGTAATATCCCCTATATTTTCAAATATTATTATTATTATTCAGAATTGTATATGTGATTTTATGTGAATTTTTGGTGAATTATCTGAAAAGTAGAATAGATATCTGAATGTTTATATGTGACATTATTTGAATATTTGAATTTTTATATGTCCAGAATAAAATATAGATAATTGTGGTATTTTTCTGGTAATTTTTCGAATATTATATGATTTTATAATGATTTATGAATTATTAATTATTTTCAGAATAATTATAAAATTATTTTATAAATCCGGGAATCTTCCAACTTCAACCGTTTTGCATTTTTACAACCCGAAACTCTTCCGAAAACTCCTTCCTAACCTAATCTGGTAATTCCGGACATTTTCCGTGTTTTGACTTTTTCGATCCGGATTACGGTTTGACCCGTGCGCGGCCCGGCGCAATATTTTCGATACGATAGTTATTTTGGTAATCAATAAAACCCGTAATCTCGAAAGACGGGATATTTTTACGTTATTTTCGTATATGGTGTTTTATAAAAAGCCCGGTTTTGATAATTATCCAATTTTGGTATTGAATTGTATCGTTTTTACAGTTACTTAGCGGCTAAACAACTAATTTAACGATCCAAAACGATCCAGAACGATCCAATATTCCATAAATATAAATAGCCTATTTCTTATTTCATTTATTTCGTTTATTCATGTGCACCCAGTTAAAATACCGTAAATACAGAGAAAAACCCGAGAAACCGATACGTTCCCGAGAATCAAACACACGAATGAAGGCGTTATCGAACTCCGATTCGGGCGTGCAGCATATCAAAACGAAGCTCTCGAAATCTTCTTTCTGAAACAATCATCAGTTTCTGCCCAGAAATCACGGTAATTTTCTTATGTAATTATTTATATTCGAATTATTTGATAATTAAATTATGAAAATTTGTTCTTGATATTGTTGGTGTGATTTGATGCTTCCATGTTGTAGAGTATGTTTTTCTGGTCAATTTGGTATATAATATGTCAGATTTTGAGTTCTGCATCATGTAGAAAAGTTGGTTTGATTCTGGACTTTGAGTGTTCTTGGTGTTCTTGAATGAACTCACCGGAAAACTTAAATTTTTGGCCGGATTTTTGACTCGTTAAACCTGGGAACGTATGACTTATATCATTAAACAGATCGTGTGATAAGCAATCGAGTGATATGATTGGATTGACCAGAGGATGAACATTCGTGCTCGCCGGAGTTTTAAAACTCGACGGCGGCGGAAACTTTGGTCACTTTTTTCGGACAAACGAAGTGTTGTTTACAAGAACGAACCTTGCAGATGTGTTTCTGGGATTGCATAGATCATACGCCTGTGTTTTGGTTGAATTCTGGACTGATTTTGGCTCGCCGAAAAAGCTCCGAATGCCATTAATGGCGTCTGGCCGGCAACCGGCGACGGGGTCGGGGAAGATGGCAAAAATGCAGGTTGGTACCTGTATTTTTGCTAATCTTGCAAAGCATGGATTTCTGTTTTAAAATATTACAAAAATTAGATTTTTGTTTAAAAATATTTAGGAAATGATAGTTTATTATTTTAAAAATTAGAAAAAAATTATTTATTTAATTCAGAAAATTATTTTAATTATTTATTTATTCAAAAATAAATCGAAATTATTTTATTAATTAATTTTAATTAGTTTTTAATTATTTTAATTAATCGATTAATTTATAATTAATTGATTAATTAATTTAATTAATTATTAATTGATTTTAATTGATTTAATAATTAGATTTAATTATTTAAAATTGATTTAAAAATTCCGAAAAATAGTTTCGAGCTTTAAAATATTATTTTAAATTATTTTCTAGGCTCGATAATTTTTATAAAATTATTTTCGAGTATTCGAGCCCTATTATTTAATTATTAAATGATTTGGAGACCCGTTTTATTCCGAAAAATGTTCAAAAATTCATAATAAATCAACCGTTTGTCCGTTTAATACGAAACGAACGTGTACAAACTCAGAAAAATATTGCGCTTCCAATAAAAATACTTTTAAGACCTAATTTCTTTTGTATTGCAATGTCATTTAATTTGTATATCAGTTTGAGTCGGTATTTGATCGATAAATGCTAATATTGACCTGATTTTCATTCTGAACGCACCGAGGCGTGTCTTATGATGATCTGACGTATGTGTTACATGAAATATGTGATTACGTGTTATACAAATATCATGATTATGTGTTATGTGATAAGTATGCTATCTGTTTACAGTTTATTATGCCATGCTTAGTTATAAACGGTCGGGTAGATGTCAAGACGTAGAATTACGTCGATTGAGTTTAGTTCTGTCACTTAAGATAATCCTTTTATTTATAGAATCGAGTAGCTAGAAGTGCAGTCAAGTGTTAGACGAAGATAGTAGCCAGCAGTTAGAAGCAGAGTTAAAGTAAGAGGTTATTGAGCATACCAGGCAAGTACCCTAACTTCACTTATTGTTCAAGTGACGTTTATTTCGCATCATATTATGCAATTATTTATATCATCACATATCATTCAAGTGGTATTGACTCTGAATTTATCCTTTCAATTTTTTTACTATTCTAAGTTCAGAATAGTTAAATATTTTTACATTTTGCTACAACTTACTCTATACGGCAAAGCTTTGAATTGAGATTAGCGAATAACTAATTGTTCTGGTTATTTCGCCATTGGTTGTTGAGAAAACTCCGGACCATGAGAAATGGGGAGTTATGTGGTTAAGGATGTCATTTGATTCGACTCCTTTGGCGGAAAATTGTTTTTATGGGTTGGATAGTTGCGTAAGAGGCCGTGGCGGCGGTCCAGTGTGAGCTATGTGTTATACAGGATATAACACCTTGCTAGGCCAATATGTGCCTTGGGTATCTTTTGTTTAGTTGGATATGCTTCGGCATACCGGTGTTGCTCCGCGGCTGATCACCGGCGGCAACACACCGTCGTTCGAGGATTCCAGTCCCAAAACATAATATATTGCAAATGTTGTTTATTATCAAATTTTTATCAGTTTTGATACTGTTCAGTTAGCGTAGTTGGTTTTGTTCATCAGATATACTGTTGTTATTCCAAATCATAAGCTATTTATTACTTGCTGAGCATTTCTTTCGCTCATACTTGTTTCATATCTTGATTCTTTCAGCTAGGCCAGGGCAAGCTTAAGTTCCAGGTCTGACCAGAGGTTTTGTGCTTGTAAATAGTTGGTGTGTTTCCAGGTAGACAGTTTGGGACGCTTAATTAGTCTAGAGGTTTGTAATAAAATTTGAATAAGTTGTAAAACTAATTAGACTATGGTTTGTAATAACATTTGATTTGTATTAATGCCTGTTCCATACTATAACCTGTGATCGATCCAGTGTAGGTAAAAGGGGTCGTATTTATTATATTATTCCGCTGTGATTATTTTATTTTGGTTTATTGGCGAGTGACCCCCAAACCTAGACCCCGGGTTTGGAGGGCGTCACAGGTTGGTATCAGAGCTACAGGTTATGGTCATTGAAACAGGCTTAGGATTGTCATAGATGAGTCATAGGAAGATCACATAAGATAGGCGCGTGTAGTTTAGCTTTTATAGGATTAAATTTAGGTTATTAGGTTAAGTTGTAGTTAAATTGTTTAGGTTTCCTGTTTTGTATTTAGCTTTAGGCCTTGTGTCATTGCCGCTATTTTTTTTGATTTAGTTAAGATTTCGAGCAAGGATTTAAAAGGGTTGGATAATTCGGAGTAATTTTCTTTGTGTTATTATTCATGAGATAATAAGCAGGATTATGTGATAAGCATGTCGCTTGTGTTAATATGGTAGCAAGTTTATGATATTCAGGGAAGAAATACTGTTTGCGAATTTTTATATGCTAAAGAATTGCTACATATTTGACACAATGCTCGACATATTATTATATATGTTGCTTGTTTTCTTACCAGAATAATGGCACCAAAGAGAAGGAATAATTCAGGAGAGGGTAGTACCGAGAGCCGTACAGATCCAGCGATTATCCAGATGTTGGGACTGATGCAGCAGCAGATGTTTCATCTTACACAGCAGCAACAACAACAGCAACAACAACAGCAGCAGCAAGCAGCACCACCTGCAGTGACTTTTAAGCAGTTTCAAGCAGTGAAGCCACCTGAGTTCAAGGGAAGTGCTGATCCTGTGGAAGCCAATGCATGGCTTAAGGAAATGGAAAAGGCTTTTGAATTGGTCGGAGCAGGAGCTGAGCAGAAGACCAAGTTTGCAAGTTACTTTCTGAAGGGTGAGGCGAACTATTGGTGGGAATCCGCGCGAGCATTGGAAGGAGGTGAGTTTATAACTTGGGAGAGATTCACAGAGCTGTTTCTAGAGAAGTATTTTCCGAGGTATATGAAGAATCAAATGGAGATCCAATTCTTGAACTTGACCCAGGGAGATCTTACTGTAGCTGAGTACGAAGCTAAGTTTACTGAATTAGCGAGGTTCGTGCCAGACCAGGTTGATACGGATGAAAAGAAAGGAAGAAGGTTTGAACAGGGATTGAGATTTTGGATTCAGAATAGGGTGGCCATGTTTGAATTGACTTCATATGTGGCAGTGGTGCAGAAAGCAATGGTGATTGAAAGTAAGAGTGATATGTATCAAAAAGGGAAGGATGGGAAGAAAAGGAAAATAGAAACCTCAGGGGGAGGCCAGCAACAAGGTAACTTCCGGGGCCGTTTCAATAAAAGGCCAGAGTTTCAGGACAATAAGAGTGGGGGATCTAAGAAACCACAGCCAGGAAATGGGAACCGTTTTCAGAATTCAAATCAGCAGAGACCCAATCGTCCACCTGCGTCAGAGTGCAAATTTTGTGGTAGAAGGCATTTTGGGATTTGTAAGGCTAATGTGTTGTGTTATAAGTGCAATCAGAAGGGACACTATTCTAATGAGTGTCGAAGTCAGACTACAGCTCAGAGATCAGGGACAGTGTGCTTTAAATGTGGAAAGATGGGGCATATTGCCAGGGACTGCCAGACAACTGAATCAACTGCTAATGTGCCAAGGATTGAAGGACCACCAACAAAGGACCAGCCAAAGGCTAGGACATTCAATATGACTATGAAGGATGCTGTTCAGAGTTCAGACGTGGTGGCAGGTACGCTTCCAGTCAACTCCATAGATGTTAAAGTTTTATTTGATTCTGGAGCTACAAGATCATTTATTTCTCAAAGTTTTGTCGATAAACTGCATTGCGAAGTTAAGTTGTTAGAACAAGCGTTGATGATAGAGTTAGCTAATAAGGATCAAGTTTCCGTCGACCGAGTGTGCCCGAGGTGCGATATTGAAATAGGAGGACATCATTTTTATGCCAACTTGATACCTTTTAAGTTGGGAGAATTTGATGTTATTTTAGGAATGGATTGGTTGTCAGAAAATAACGCTCAGATTGATTGTAAGAATAGGAAAGTGAGACTTCAGACCTTGGGTAGTAAGAAGAAGGTGATATTTCGAGGAAATAGGCAAGAGAAGAAGTTCTTAGCGATCGCTCAAGTGAAAAAGTTATTGCGTCAGAATTGTGAAGCATATTTGGCCCATGTGGTAGAAACCAGTAAAGAAGTTCCAGCACTAGAAGCGATTCCAGTTGTCAACGAATTTTCAGATATTTTCCCAGATGATCTACCAGGATTACCTCCCGACAGAGAAATTGAATTTGCGATTGATCTAGCACCCGGAACAGAACCAGTCTCTAAAGCTCCGTACCGGATGGCACCAGTGGAGATGAAGGAATTGGCAACTCAGCTGCAAGATCTTTTGGAGAAAGGAGTTATAAGACCCAGTGTATCCCCATGGGGCGCACCAGTACTGTTTGTCAAGAAGAAAGACGGGAGTATGCGACTGTGTATTGACTATCGAGAATTAAACAAGCTGACCATTAAGAACAAATACCCATTGCCGAGGATCGATGATCTGTTTGACCAATTGAAAGGCGCTATATGGTTTTCTAAAATTGATTTAAGATCCGGATATCATCAACTGAAGATCAAGCCTGAAGACATTCCGAAGACCGCATTTAGAACCAGATATGGGCATTATGAGTTTCTAGTGATGGCATTTGGATTAACCAACGCACCAGCAGCTTTTATGGATCTGATGAATCGAGTATTTAAGAAGTATTTGGATAAATTCGTGATCGTGTTTATAGACGACATCTTGATCTATTCTAAAACAGAAGAGGAGCATGCAGAGCATTTGGGGATAGTTCTGGAAATACTGCGACGGGAGAAATTGTACGCAAAGTTCTCCAAGTGTGAATTTTGGTTAAAAGAAGTACGATTTCTTGGGCACGTGATTAGCAATAAAGGAGTGGAAGTGGATCCAGCAAAGGTTGAAGCCATAATCAACTGGGAGAGGCCAAAAACACCAACAGAAGTAAGAAGTTTTATGGGATTAGCAGGTTACTACAGAAGATTTGTGCAGGATTTCGCGAAGATAACTATGCCATTGACAAAGCTCACCAGGAAATATCAGAAATTTGAATGGGAGGAGAAGTGCGAAGAAAGTTTCCAGGAATTAAAGAATAGATTAGTATCTTCTCCAGTACTAGTCTTGCCAGATGAATAAGGAAATTTTGTGATCTACAGTGACGCGTCATACAAAGGATTGGGATGTGTTTTGATGCAGCATGACAAGGTGATAGCCTATACTTCAAGACAATTGAAACCATATGAAGAAAAGTATCCAACGCATGATCTAGAATTGGCAGCTATAGTGTTTGCATTGAAGATTTAGAGGCATTATCTTTATGGGGAAAAGTGCGAGATCTACACGGACCACAAGAGTTTAAAGTATATCTTCACCCAGAAGGAATTGAACATGAGGCAGAGAAGATGGCTAGAATTGATCAAGGACTATGACTGTACTATTAACTATCATCCAGGCAAAGCAAATGTGGTGGCCGACGCTCTGAGCAGAAAAGAAAGGTTAAACATGATAACGTCATCCGAGGAATTAATCAGGGAATTTGAGAAGCTGGAAATAGAGGTTAGTATTCCAAGTATGTCTACAGAGGTATTGTGTGCAATGTCTTTTCAACCAGAATTATTAGAGAAAATAAGAAGATGTCAGGAAGAAGTAATGAGCCATGAACGAGACAGTTTGACAGGAGAAGAAATAGGGAGTCAAAAGGATGATAAAGGGATATTAAGATTTTCTTCCAGAATATGGATACCCAACATAGCCGAGCTGAAAGATGAAATTCTTCGAGACGCTCACAACTCTAGATACTCAATTCATCCCGGGAGTACGAAGATGTATAGAGACTTAAGAGAAAACTTTTGGTGGCCAAGCATGAAGAAAGAAATTGCAGAATGGGTAAGTAAGTGTTACACTTGCCAGCGAGTCAAAGCGGAACATCAAAGGCCCAGTGGACTGATACAACCATTGGATATTCCAGAATGGAAGTGGGAGCATATCGCGATGGATTTCGTAGTTGGATTACCGAGGACCAGGGCGAATCATGATGCTATTTGGGTTATTATCGATAGATTGACGAAGTCGGCGCATTTTCTTCCTATCAATGAAAGATTCTCAATAGATAAATTGGTTCGGTTATATCTTAAGGAAATTGTGACACGACATGGAGTTCCAGTATCCATAGTTTCAGACAGAGATCCTCGATTTAACTCAAGATTTTGGAGAAGTTTTCAAGATTGTCTCGGAACGAAGCTGAACATGAGTACCGCGTATCATCCGCAGACGGACGGTCAAAGTGAAAGAATGATTCAGACTATTGAAGATATGCTGAGGGTATGTGCACTAGATTTTGAAGGGAGTTGGGACGAGCATTTGCCATTAGTTGAATTCTCCTACAACAACAGCTATCATGCCAGCATTGGAATGCCGCCTTATGAAGCCTTGTACGGGAGAAGATGCAGATCTCCAATATGTTGGGAAGAAGTTGGTGAGAGAAAGATTTTGGGTCCAGAATTGATCCAGCAGACAAAAGAGAAAATAGAACTCATTCGGAAAAGATTAACAGCAGCTCAAGACCGTCAACGTAAATATGCTGATCCTACCAGAAAAGATATGGAATTTGAAATTGGAGAAGCAGTGTTATTGAAGGTTTCTCCTTGGAAGGGTTTATCAAGATTTGGAAAGAAAGGAAAGCTAAGTCCACGTTATGTTGGCCCTTTTGAGATTTTGAGGCGTGTGGGAAAAGTTACGTACGAATTAGCGTTACCACCTCACATGCAACATATTCACAATGTGTTCCATGTGTCAATGTTGAAGCATTATTTGCCTAATTCGAACCATGTGATAGAATACGAGCCAATCGAGATCCAACCAGATTTATCTTTTGTAGAGCAACCAGTACATATTTTAGATAAGAAAGAAAGAGTACTTAGGAATAAGTCTATATCTTTAGTGCGAGTCTTGTGGAGGAATCCCAAGGTTGAAGAGTCGACTTGGGAATTGGAAAGCGAAATGCGATCCAAGTATCCTTATTTATTTTCCTAGGCTGATTCTGAGGACAGAATCCTGTTAAGGGGGGTAGATTGTAATATCTCATATATTTTCAAATATTATTATTATTATTCGGAATTGTTTATGTGATTTTATGTGAATTTTTGGTGAATTATCTGAAAAGTAGAATAGATATCTGAATGTTTATATGTGACATTATTTGAATAGTTGAATTTTTATATGTCCAGAATAAAATATAGATAATTGTGGTATTTTTCTGGTAATTTTTGGAATATTATATGATTTTATAATGATTTATGAATTATTAAATATTTTCAGAATAATTATAAAATTATTTTATAAATCCGGGAATCTTCCAACTTCAACCGTTTTGCGTTTTTACAACCCGAAACTCTTCCAAAAACTCCTTCCTAACCTAATCTGGTAATTCCGGACATTTTCCGTGTTTTGACTTTTTCGATCCGGATTACGGTTTGACCCGTGCGCGGCCCGACGCAATATTTTCGATACGATAGTTATTTCGGTAATCAATAAAACCCGTAATCTCGAAAGACGGGATATTTTTACGTTATTTTCGTATATGGTGTTTTATAAAAAGCCCGGTTTTGATAATTATCCAATTCTGGTATTGAATTGTATCGTTTTTACAGTTACTTAGCGGCTAAGCAACTAATTTAACGATCCAAAACGATCCAGAACGATCCAATATTCCATAAATATAAATAGCCTATTTCTTATTTCATTTATTTCGTTTATTCATGTGCACCCAGTTAAAATACCGTAAATACAGAGAAAAACCCGAGAAACCGATACGTTCCCGAGAATCAAACACACGAACGAAATCGTTATCGAACTCCGATTCGGGCGTGCAACATATCAAAACGAAGCTCTCGAAATCTTCTTTCTGAAACAATCATCAGTTTCTGCCCAGAAATCACGGTAATTTTCTTATGTAATTATTTATATTCGAATTATTTGATAATTAAATTATGAAAATTTGTTCTTGATGTTGTTGATGTGATTTGATGCTTCCATGTTGTAGAGTATGTTTTTCTGGTCAATTTGGTATATAATATGTCAGATTTTGAGTTCTGCATCATGTAGAAAAGTTGGTTTGATTCTGGAGTTTGAGTGTTCTTGGTGTTCTTGAATGAACTCACCGGAAAACTTAAATTTTTGGCCGGATTTTTGACTAGTTAAACCTGGGAACGTATGACTTATATCATTAAACAGATCATGTGATAAGCAATCGAGTGATATGATTAGATTGAACAGAGGATGAACATTCGTGCTCGCCGGAGTTTTAAAACTCGACGGCGGCGGAAACTTTGGTCACTTTTTTTGGACAAACGAAGTGTTGTTTGCAAGAACGAACCTTGCAGATGTGTTTCTGGGATTGCATAGATCATACGCCTGTGTTTTGGTTGAATTCTGGACTGATTTTGGCTCGCCGAAAAAGCTCCGAATGCCATTAATGGCGTCTGGCCGGCAACCGGCGACGGGGTCGGGGAAGATGGCAAAAATGCAGGTTGGTACCTGTATTTTTGCTAATCTTGCAAAGCATGGATTTCTGTTTTAAAATATTACAAAAATTAGATTTCAGTTTAAAAATATTTAGGAAATGATAGTTTATTATTTTAAAAATTAGAAAAAAATTATTTATTTAATTCAGAAAATTATTTTAATTATTTATTTATTCAAAAATAAATCAAAATTATTTTATTAATTAATTTTAATTAGTTTTTAATTATTTTAATTAATCGATTAATTTATAATTAATTGATTAATTAATTTAATTAATTATTAATTGATTTTAATTAATTTAATAATTAGATTTAATTATTTAAAATTGATTTAAAAATTCCGAAAAATAGTTTCGAGCTTTAAAATATTATTTTAAATTATTTTCTAGGCTCGATAATTTTTATAAAATTATTTTCGAGTATTCGAGCCCTATTATTTAATTATTAAATGATTTGGAGACCCGTTTTATTCCGAAAAATGTTCAAAAATTCATAATAAATCAACCGTTTGTCCGTTTAATACGAAACGAACGTGTACAAACTCAGAAAAATATTGCGCTTCCAATAAAAATACTTTTAAGACCTAATTTATTTTGTATTGCAATGTCATTTAATCTGTATATCAGTTTGAGTCGGTATTTGATCGATAAATGCTAATATTGACCTGATTTTCATTCTGAACGCACTGAGGCGTGTCTTATGATGATCTGACGTATGTGTTACATGAAATATGTGATTACGTGTTATACAAATATCATGATTATGTGTTATGTGATAAGTATGCTATCTGTTTACAGTTTATTATGCCATGCTTAGTTATAAACGGTCGGGTAGATGTCAAGACGTAGAATTACGTCGATTGAGTTTAGTTCTGTCACTTAAGATAATCCTTTTGTTTATAGAATCGAGTAGCTAGAAGTGCAGTCAAGTGTTAGACGAAGATAGTAGCCAGCAGTTAGAAGCAGAGTTAAAGTAAGAGGTTATTGAGCATACCAGGCAAGTACCCTAACTTCACTTATTGTTCAAGTGACGTTTATTTCGCATCATATTATGCAATTATTTATATCATCACATATCATTCAAGTGGTATTGACTCTGAATTTATCCTTTCAATTTTTTTACTATTCTAAGTTCAGAATAGTTAAATATTTTTACATTTTGCTACAACTTACTCTATACGGCAAAGCTTTGAATTGAGATTAGCGAATAACTAATTGTTCTGGTTATTTCGCCATTGGTTGTTGAGAAAACTCCGGACCATGAGAAATGGGGAGTTATGTGGTTAAGGATGTCATTTGATTCGACTCCTTTGGCAGAAAATTGTTTTTATGGGTTGGATGGTTGCGTAAGAGGCCGTGGCGGCGGTCCAGTGTGAGCTATGTGTTATACAGGATATAACACCTTGCTAGGCCAATATGTGCCTTGGGTACCTTTTGTTTAGTTGGATATGCTTCGGCATACCGGTGTTGCTCCGCGGCTGATCACCGGCGGCAACACACCGTCGTTCGAGGATTCCAGTCCCAAAACATAATATATTGCAAATGTTGTTTATTATCAAATTTTTATCAGTTTTGATACTGTTCAGTTAGTGTAGTTGGTTTTGTTCATCAGATATACTGTTGTTATTCCAAATCATAAGCTATTTATTATTTGCTGAGCATTTCTTTCGCTCATACTTGTTTCATATCTTGATTCTTTCAGCTAGGCCAGGGCAAGCTTAAGTTCCAGGTCTGACCAGAGGTTTTGTGCTTGTAAATAGTTGGTGTGTTTCCAGGTAGACAGTTTGGGACGCTTAATTAGTCTAGAGGTTTGTAATAAAATTTGAATAAGTTGTAAAACTAATTAGACTATGGTTTGTAATAACATTTGATTTGTATTAGTGCCTGTTCCATACTATAACCTGTGATCGATCCAGTGTAGGTAAAAGGGGTCGTATTTATTATATTAGTCCGCTGTGATTATTTTATTTTGGTTTATTGGCGAGTGACCCCCAAACCTAGACCCCGGGTTTGGAGGGCGTCACAAAGATGCATCTTTACCTTCCAATGATGGTAATTATCTTTATCAAGAAAAGGAATCTTGACTCCAAAATCTTTCTTGTTCATCTTGCTGAATTGTTTTGATCTTTAAACTCTTTGTAGATTAAGAGCCTGCTCTGATACCAATTGTTAGTCCCTTAACAATATAGCAAGAATTACAGAAGGGGGGTTGAATGGAATTCTTGAACCTTTTTCTTGAAATTAAAATGTTCAAATCAATTATAGATATATTTGTTTTGATTAGCACAATGCAGAATGTAAACTTGAATGAATCAAAACATAAGTAATTAAAAACAAGAGTCTTTAAAAACTTTCTGGTGGATTTAAACAATTTCACCAGAGATATATATATAATATATCGAGAGGACTCTGTGTGCAGAAATACTCACAGCTGCTTACAAAATGGAACTACTGAGAATACAAGAAATGCTAAAGATTATGCTTACAAAGATTTCTCTGTTTGTGTATTTCTCAGCTATCTCAGTCATTTTTCTATTTGCTACTCTCTTGGTTTATATATTACTAAGATTACAAAGTCAAAAAAAGACTGAACAAATATAAAATCTAACAGTCTTGATCTTTGCTGCTTTTTGTCCTCTATTACCCAGTTAATGGGCTTCCACAGTGTGTTTGTATCCAACTCGACGGCTGTGTGTCAGCTTTCACTGTTCAACTGATGTTTGAATTCTTGATATGATCATCCGTCGACTTTCAGATCATCCGTCGATGACATGATTGATCATCCGTCGACTGCTATGTTAAACATCCGTTGATAGTCATTTGATCATCCGTCGAAGGCTTTGTTAATCATCCGTCGGTAGCTATTTTGGCACTTGACTTCATTTCACTTATACAGAATTACAAGACATTGCTTATGTACAATTAATCAACCTATTCTGCATATCTAGTTAAAGTTAACATGACTTATATGCTAATACAGATTCTATACAAAGGTGCATACATCACTGTGCTACAAACTTATCATTACATAAGCTACTCACTCGATGGATAATAAGTTAATCATCCGTCGGGACTATAATGAGTTATCCGTCGGGACTATAATTCTTATCCGTCGAGAGCTACATAATTTCACTAAGTAAAATTTACTTAGACATTTTGTTTAAGTGATCATCAAGTACACAACATATTCACAACAAAAATAACTAGATGCTATTTCCCAGATGTTACACAGGTACTCCATGACGCACTACTATTTCCTTCAAATATATGTGAAGCAATTTGTTCAATGAGAATCTTTCATTAATGGGCAAGAAGTGAGCTGATTTGGTTTGTTTGTCCACTATAACCCAAAGAGCGTCGTGGTTCACTTTCGTCCTTGGTAAACCAACTATGAAATCCATAGTAATGTGCTCCCATTTCCACTCTGGAATTTCTAATGGTTGCAACAATCTGCTGGGTCTTTGGTGCTCAGCCTTAATTCTTTGACACGTGTAACATTTACTAACCCATTCCGCAATTTCTCTTTTCATATCTGGCCACCAATAATTCTTCTTTAAATCTCTGTACATCTTGGTACTTCCGGGATGGATTGAATACCTTGAGTTGTGAGCTTCTTGTAGAATTTCATTCTTCAATTCTGTTAATGGTGGAATCCAAATTCTGGAAGAAAATATTAGAATACCTTGATCGTCTTTCTGCGTGCATAATTCTTCTCCAACCAAACGATTGATATCCTAATCCATTACTTCCTCTTGATATTTCTTTATCTTTTCTAATAATTCTGGCCAAAAAGTCATACTATATATCTTTGCTCTATCAGGCTTACAAATTATGACTTCCAATTCCAATTTCTAAAATTTCTTGTATAATTCTTCTAATATTGTTAACACGTTCAATCTTTGCTTTCTGCTTAATGTGTTTGCTACTACGTTTGCTTTTCCTGGGTGATAGTTAATCGGGCAATTATAGTCTTTGATCAACTCCAGCCATCTTCTCTGTCTCATGTTAAGTTCCTTTTGTGTGAATATGTATTTTAAACTTTTGTGATCCGTATAGATCTCGCATTTTTATCCATATAGGTAATGTCTCTAAATTTTCAAGGCGAATACCATTGCCGCTAGTTCCAAGTCATGAGTATGATACTTCTGCTCATGAGGTTTCATTTTTCTAGACGCATATGCAATAACTTTATCATGCTGCATCAAAACACAACCTAATCCCTTATGAGAAGCATCACTATAGATTACGAAAATTACTTGATCATCTGGAAGTGACAAAACAGGTGCTGTGATCAATCTTTTCTTCAATTCCTGGAAACTTTCTTCACACTTCTCGTTCCATATGAACTTCTCGCTTTTCCTGGTAAGCTTCGTCAAAGGCATCGTAATCTTTGAGAAATATTGAACAAATCTTCGATAATGTCCTGCCAGTCCTAAGAAACTTCTTACTTATGTTGGTGTTCTTGGCCTTTCCCGATTCATAACAGCTTCAATCTTCACTGGGTCCACTTTGATTCCTTCATGACTTACTATGTGTCCTAAGAATTGAACTTCTTGTAACCAAAACTCACACTTTGAAAACTTTGCATACAATTTCTTCTTTCTTAAAATTCCCAAAGATATCCTTAGATGTTCCGCATGATCTTCCGTTGACTTTGAGTAGATCAAAATATCATCGATAAATGTAATTACAAACTTGTCCAAATATTCTTTAAAAATTTTGTTCATCAAGTCCATAAATGCTGCTGGGGCATTGGTTAATCCAAAAGACATCACTAAGAATTCATAATGACCATACCTTGTTCTGAAAGCTATCTTTGGTATGTCTTCATGCTTGATCTTCAATTGGTGATATCCGGATCTCAAATCAATCTTAGATAAATACTTGGCTCCTTTCAGCTGGTCAAACAAATCATCAATTCGAGGTAACAGATACTTATTCTTAATCGTAAGCTTATTAAGTTCCCGATAGTCGATGCACAACCTCATGCTTCCATATTTCTTTTTAACAAATAATATCGGTGCACCCCATGGGGATACACTGGGTCGAATCACTCCGTTATCCAATAGTTCTTGCAATTTCTTTGCTAGTTCCTTCATTTCAACTGGCACCTTTTTGTATGGGGCTTTGGATACTGGTTCCGTTCCAGGTGCTAAGTCGATTGCAAACTCAATTTCTCTCTCTGGAGGAAGTCCTGGTAATACTTCTAGAAATACATCTGAAAATTCATTAACCACAGGAATATCTTCCAGTTTTGCAGGCCCCTGACTTCTGTCTATCACGTAGGCAATAAAATGCTCGCATCCTTGTCGTAGTAGTTTATTAGCTTGAATCACCGTCAAGAACTTCTTTGTTTGCTTCTGACCTTTAAACGTCACCGCTTCCTCGTCTGCCGTCTTCAAAATTACCTTCTTATCACGATAGTCTATCTGAGCATCATGCTTAGAGAGCCAGTCCATTCCTAAAATAAAGTCAAACTCTCCTAACTTAAATGGTATTAAGTCAGCGTCTAACTTATTTCCAGAAATCTCAATCTCATAGTTCTTACACACTTGATTCACAGATACACGCTCTTGATTTACTAATTTTACTGTCATAATTTCACTCAATAATTCAATTGGACAATTCAGCTTATCAACGAAATCTTGAGAAATAAATGATCGAGTTGCTCCTGAATCTACTAGAACTTTAGCAAATAAAGAATTCACAGTAAGCGTACCTGCCACAACATTAGTGTCCATGATAGCATCTTTCACAGATATGTCATAAACTCCAGCTCTGGTAGGTTCATTCAATATTGGAGTAACTCGCATAGTTCACAGTATATTATTGATTGGAACTAGTGTCTTGCAATCTCGGGCTATATGCCCTGGCTTTCCGTACTTGAAAAAGGTATACCCAATTGCTGGAACTTTGCCTGCCTGATTCCTGGTAGGTTGATCCTTGTTGACTTGCTCTCTAGCTGGCTGATTACGGCACTCCCTTGAATAGTGCCCCCTCTGGTTGCATCTGTAACAGACCACATTCAATTTGTTACAAACTCCTCCATGTTTTTCCCACAGACTTGACAATATGGTATAGATGGCCTCTACTGGGTTAGATGGTTCCCAGTGGCTGAACGGTTACCTTGTCCTCCATTTCCTGTATTCTGTTTGTTAAAATTCCTTGCTGGATGGAACTTGCCTTTCTTCTGATTGAAATTTGGAAACTTCCCTGCCTGGGACTGTCCTTCATTCCCTTCAAACTTCCTTTCCTTACTTTCCTTCTCCTTCTGAGACATTTCACTCTCTATCTCCGCAATCATAGCTTTCTGCACAACTCCCGCATACGTATCCAATTCAAATATAGCCACCTTCGCATGGATCCATGACTTGAGTCCTTGCTGAAACCTCTTGGCCTTCTTCCTATTAGTGTCCATATATGATGGCACAAACCTAGACAATTCCTCAAACTTACTTTCATAATCTGCCACTGACATATTTCCCTGCTTGAGCTCCAAAAATATCAACTCCATTTGATCCTGAACAAACCGAGGGAAATACTTCTCCAATAACAACTCCTTGAATCTATCCCATGCAACATCATCCGTACCTTCCAATGTCTTAACAGTTTCCCACCAGTAGCTGGCTTCATTCTTCAGATAGTAACTTACAAACTCAGTCTTCTACTCTTCTCTCACCTTGACCAAGGCAAATGCCTTCTCAATTTCCTTCTACCAGACTCTTTCCTCAATAGGGTCTCCAGAACCCTTAAATTCTGGTGGATTCACCTCCTGAAATATCTTAAAGGTTACCTGAGGGTTGGTCTGCCTCTGCTGTTATTGAGTCAAGTGGACTGTCTGTTGAGCCAAGATCTGAAAAATCTGGGCTACAGTTGGTTCTATGGGACCTGGATTAACATTCTGGTTGTTACTGTCTTGGGTGTTGTTGTTATTGTTATTGGTTTCTTCATTTTGGTTGGTAGAACAACTATTTCTTCTGGGAGGCATTTTCTGTAAAGAATCAAACATATTATTTAGCCTTTAAATCAAATTCTTTTTATGAAAAGTTTTCTTGCAACATAAAATATCTCTTTTTGAAAACATTTTTTATCATTGAAATAAATAAATTGCATGCTTCTTTATAGAATGTAAACAGGTTGGGGAAAATGGTACATGTTATCGCAAGAGTTTATAAAACATGTATAGTAAAGTAAATAACAATGCTGGAAAAAGAAGAGTACTGATATATATGTCAAAGTTTGGTGGTACAAGCGCAAAAATGTTTTGTTAAAGGCAAATGTACAACAGGCTTATCCATTATTCAGCAAGTGTTGTTTATTTATATACCCACCAAAAGTTTGATAATACGTACTACACACTATTATACATGTATCAGCTGTCACGTCATTTCTGTCGTCTAGCTTTAGGGAAACTCTGGCCCACCAAGTCTCTCCAAATCCTCCAATACCTCTCTGGCCCACCTTATAAGAGCATCTGGGGCTGCATACCCGCAAGTAGCTCCATGAAGTATGGCCCCGAGTATCCTCCGTGTCACCTGAATCTCATTCCAAAGTTCCCTCACATTACTATCAACATCTATAGTCCTTATGATATGCTATAGCTCCTGGATCTATGCTAACAGGGCTTCTCATTCCAAAAAAAGAGCCTCATACCTCTGGTATGGAACAGGATGTAAAGTAAACTGAAAAGATGTACCCGCAATTGAATGTCAAGTGGAGTCAGAATCAGCAGGTGGAGGTCCTCGAATAAGTAGTCTCACACCAGGAAGTGGAATAGCTTGCAATGGTGCAACCGTCACAACGGGTATTATAGTTGACACCGGTGGAAGAGCAGGATGCGGATCAGATGACGGTCTTCCGGCTGAAGGTTTTGAATAATCATATGATATTGAGATAAATGAATCTACCATCGTCGCTATCTGAAAATCACGTTGCTAGATAAGAATCTCGAATCTCGTCACAAATCATACTAAAAGCTACTATTTAGTCGCACTCAACCTCTCGACGTTCTATTTCTTCATTTCTTAATTCTAATCTTAACCCTCTACCCATTCCCGACAATCTAAGCTTGTGGCAGTGACTTTAAACCGTAGCTCTGATGTAAAACCTGTAACGCCCTCCAAACCCGTGTCAGAAGTTTGGGGTCCACAACATACATACACGATATTTAAACCTATTTATGAGTATAATAATATATATATACAATGACCCTACTTACCATATTCCACGGATCGACGCAGTATAAAGTATGTCCACAAGCCACAATCTTATTTATATTACAATCGTACCAAGTCCTAGTTTATTTATCTTACAACTGAAGTTTAAACTTTATTACAGACTATTAACATAACCAAGCCAAACATCATCTGCTAGTCTATTCCACTTCAACCTGGATACCTAGCTCGCACACTTATCTGGGGATCCTCGCTACCACCAGTTTCCTTTTTCACTGGAAAAGAATATAAACAGATTTGCAAGAGTGAGCTAACTAGCTCAGTAAGTCACAATAACAATAACTGAGATTAACAATGATCAATTAAAATGATATAAGGAATTAGGTTTACTAATAAGCAATGATTAGAATTTGATATTCACTTTTATTTTAAAAACCAAGGTTAAGCTGCTGATCAGTCATGCACTAACCCCGAGCAAGGCTCCCAGTTTTGCTCTATATACTGGATCCAAGGCACATATTGGCCTATTATGACCACGAATCTAGTCCATATTTGAAAACAATCCCATTCCAGAATAACAATATGATAAATAATGTAAATCAATAAACTGCATCATAAACAACATTTATCCCGAAGTATAGGGTGATTCATGATTCCAAGAAGGTATAACAATGGAATCATAAAGGTTGGCTTTCAATCAAAGAAAGAATCAGAAAGTAGAAGTCCAGGGGTTCAAGGGTTACAAGAATTGGTCTTCTGTTAAACAAAACATATGGGGTGGTATATCAAGCAATTTAGTATGAAGAATCAGTATGTGGTATATATGTATTTGTGGATTATTATCGTATAAGTGTGGTTTGTATTTGAGAATTCAACAATCACTGGTTTACAAAGAATAAGGCTTATGGATCAAGATAAGAAGAATCAGGGTTTAGGGTTAAGTACTTCAAAAGTACTTGCAATATAAGATAAGAACTGTCTGGAATAATTGCAACATAAAGAAGAGAGTTTGAGAATACTTGCAATTATAGTACAAGAAAGTTCAAGGATACTGGCCTTATCAATTCGCTTTCACTTTACTAATACTTGCCATTGGTTTTCACTCGTCAACCACTTGCTTTCCCTTCCTACATCTCGCTTTCTCTGTTAAACATCACATGCACTTATCAATACTCATTCTCATTTCGTTATATTCGTTACAAGCTTCTAACTACCCTTCGTTTCACCCAAATCCGACATACAGATTGAAAGTTAAAAATAAAACAGTCAAACAATGTACATACAATCATATTACGCATCAATCAGATCACATATAACACGTATCACGTAAGATATTCAATTAAAATAATTATTCAAAGAAGATTCAGGGTTAAAATGATTTTCCAAGTATTAAATACGAATATTTGAACATTTTTCGGAATTTAAACGGGACTCCGAATCATTTTATTATTAAATAATAGGGTTCGAATACCCGAATCTGACTTTTAAAATAATTTTATAATAATTATCGAGCCTTGAAAATAATTTTAAATAATATTTTAAAGCTCAAAACTATTTTTCGGAATTTTTAAATCAAAAATAGATAATTAAATCTGATTATTAAATCAATTAAAATGAATTAATAACTAATTAAATTAATTATCAATTAATATTTAAATTAATTGACTAATGAAATAATTAATTATCAACTAAAATTAATTAATTATATAATTAATATTTAATTTTAAATAAAAATAATGTTTCAGAAATTAAATAATGGATAAAATCAATTTCTGAAAATATTATAAAAAGAAAATACTTTTTATGAAAATAATAAAACAGAAAACCAACTCTTGAAATTTTAAAAACTAAAGTCTGGTTTTTACAAATTTTTAAAATAGAATACTGAAAATACAAAGTTTGCAAAAACTTGGGGACTAAACTGTAAATTTGACAATTGTCGTCCCCGGCTGTAACGTCTGAGAAATTTACGTCTGTATTATATCATATTTATAATAAATTATGTGTATTAATGTGTTATTATGTGTAATTATCTGTCAAACCCTAATTGCTACGTGTTATGTGCATCCTGTGTCATTCCGGTATTTTTAAGATATTTTTCAGATACTTTGTTTTTCATTTATCGCTATCATTTCAAACGTTTTACGACCCAAACCATGATTTTAAAGCAAGTATTTCAAATAAAAAAATGGGCCTTATTTTTCATCAAACGGCTTTTACCATCGCATTATTCTGAACATCTAGGCATTTTATAAATTTTCTCGTTTTGCGAAAAATGACTTTTCCGGGCCCCATTGGGTGTTAAAAATCCCACAAAAATCAAATTTTTATTTTTATAAAATTATAGGACTTTTATTTATACCATTTCTTTGTATTTTTGCATTATTCACAATTTTTGGGAAATTTTGGCATATATATTGCATATATAAAATAATTATAAATTAAATTTTAATACTCAAAAATTATAAAAATTAGGGCCAAATATTTTTATTAGGAGTGTAATTAGCCCCTTAACTTATTTAGGGGTATTATTTTCAGCACTATAAATACCTGATTATTAATCAATTAATTAGTTAATTTATCATAAAAATTCAGAAAAATCCCCAAATTGCAGAATTAGGGTTTGGTGTTCTTGATTTCAATCGGAGTTTTTAACGTGATTCTGACCTCCAAATCAAGCGTGTAAGTAGTCGTTGCAAAGCTCTTGATCTCTACTTTCGATTAGTATAATCAATTTCATGTTTCAGTATGTGATTCTCGATTCAATTTTTTCAGGGTTTATATTCGAATTAGGCGTTTTTGATTCTTGAATCGTTTGTTTGTTTTGATGATTCCAGTAGTTTTATATCTAGTTAAGGAATGATTTGGTGTGTCTAATCGATTCGTATAACCCCTAGAAGTAGTGGTTCGATTCTTGGTGTTTATTAATTTTTGATTTCGTTTCTGTTATTTTATAAACGTTTTTGATTGTTGTTGATGATTGGAAGTGATTCTGGAACTTGAGAGCATTATTTTAAGATATTAATCGTAATTTTTTGTATACGAAATCGATACTTCGGACTTTGGCCGGAAAACATTGTGTTTTGATCGGAAAAATTGCTCCCGGGGTTATTCGGTGATGATTTTGGCATGGTTAACTTCCTGGAGTGATTTGGAGTGAAAACCTGCAGAGAAACGAATTAAACGGTGTTGTTTTGGCCTGGAAATCGAGCTGCCGGAGTTGGTTGCATTTCGCCGGTTTCTGCTGTGTTTTCACCGGAGAAGAAGCTGTGGGGTTCGTCGATCACCGGAGACGTGGGGGTTGGGTTGCTGCAGATATAGGGAAGGTGTTGGAACAACTAATTGAACAGAATCGAGTCTAATGAACTCAAATTAGGCTCGCCGGAAATCGGTGTCATCGCCGGAATCTGGGTGGGTGGGGTCGACCCTGGTCTGTTCTTCAGGACCCGTTTTCCTGGAAAATTCGACCCGGTTTTGATCTGAAAAACCCAATTGCTGATCTAGGATATCTGTTTTTGAATAAATAATTTACTTTTATTTTAATAGAATTAAAAATCAGTTTTATTAATTCTAAAAATCAATTAAAAATTCATTTTAAATTCTGAAAAGTATTATTAATAATTTCTTAATTATTTTATTAATTTAGGAATTCGAAATTAGTTATTTAATTAATTATTTAATTATTTATCTAATTATTTATTAGTTATTTATTAATTAATAATTAGGTAATTAATTAATAAATAAGGATTAAAAATAATGGGATAAAATGATTAATAATTCGATAATTACGAATAACTCGTATCTATACGAGTAATTAAATGCGGATAATCGTTAAATCGTATAAGTTGTAATAATAACCGTAATAATTCAATAATTATACGAGGAATGCGAGTAACCCATATTTATACGAGTAGTTGATCATTGAGTTGGATCATGATTCGAATAATAATTATTTATTCGATAAATAACGTAACAGCTAGTTGTATCGATTATTTATTTGTAAATAATCGATCTAATCGAATAAGTAATAATAAATTGTAAATGTTATGGATTAAAAACTAATATATATAATTGTTGTATTTATTACTAGGGAACGTGAGCTCAAGGCCTTTAATGGCTGCTCTTGTGTTTCGTAGCTTAATTCTGCCTTTACGAGATGCCTACATATCTCTGTGAATAAGAGAATCAAGCCAAAAAACGTTGTTCTGATCTGTGGGGTGAGGCCCCTTATATAGATGTGGGAGTCCTTGAAATGGACTTGGTATAGGAGACTTGGTAATGGACTTTGGAGTCCTAAATAGTAGGAAACTGATTCCTTATCCTTCTAGGTCCCTTTGAGGCTAATCTGCAAGGATTTATGTCCTTATCGGGACTCTTCTCAATAGCTGATTTTTCCCTTATTAATTAATTCCGAAATTAATTAATATTCAGGGTTTTTGGGCCTTCTTTGTTCCATCAGGCCTGATCACTATGTTAACCTTTTTGGTCTGAATGTCATACATCTCCTTATTGGGCCTAGCAGCCCAAATCATGTATAATTAATGTAATATTTAATTACACAATCATGATTTATTTATCCCTATCATTTGCCCCCAACTTTTGGGAAACCGTATAAGATTTAGCAAAAGTTAAGTTCGTTCATTCCCTTTCAGGGTACCGTTTTGGTAAAGTGTGGAGCGACCTACACGTTTACAACGATTTGCCTTGTACGCGGCTTCAGGGTCGTTTAAAAACTTTCCCCTTTTTTTATTTTCTCACCTTCTCCCTATTTTTTGGGATTTTATGGTATTTTTTCAGGAATTTTCCCTTTTTCCCGGGATTTTTCCAAATTTTCTGCAATTTTCCATAAATATTTTCAAATTTCCAGCCCCTTTTCGACCAGTATCCTGGTCAAAATTTCAACCTGGATCCTAGTCGAATTTTGGGCCAGCTTTGCAATCCTGGTCGAAGGACTTTGACTAGGATCCACGACCTGGATTTTGACCAGGATCCTAGTCGAACTTTCGACCTGGATCTAGATCAAAAATTTGTCCTTGTTTTGATTCCTGGTCGTAAGGTTTCGACTAGGATTCACGACCTGGATTTCTACCAGGATCCTAGTCGAACCTTCGACCTGGATCTAGTTTGAAAATTCTGTGCTTATTTGCTTCCTAGTCGTTATATTTCGACTAGGATTCACGACCTGGACTTCGACCAGGATCCTAGTCGATTCTTCGACCTAGATTTAAGTCTGGTTTTCTGTACCCCATACTTGAAAAATGCTGTGCTTGATTCGACCTCGATCTTGGTCTTGGTTTCGACCTCAATCCAGTTCAATTATACCCGTAATTTTCGGGTGTCTGTTCGAAAGATTTTGAGCAGAATTCACGACTTGAAATTTGACCTGAACTGGTCTTTTATACCCGTTATTTTCGGGTGTCTGTTCGAAAGATTTCGAGCAGAATTTACGACTTGAATTTCGACCTTAATCCTGGTCTTTTTGGGCTTCCTTCTAACCCAATTTGGATTGGTCCTTTGTTTGGGCCTAATCTTCTTTTTGGGCCTTATATCTTTTAGGGCTTCGATTTAGGCTTTGCATTTTTCCAAATCCTAATTGAATTTGGGCCTTCTATCTTCCAAATCTTAATTGGATATGGGCTTTTTAAATCCTATTGGGCCTCTTATTAATCTGGGCTTTAATATATCAGAACTCTTAGTGGGCCTCTTATTAATCTGGGCTTAACATATCAAAAATACCCTGTTTAGAATTCTCTAGAATTCTCGGGAATTTTATTTAATTTCTTTAGAATTCCCTTGGAATATTCTGGAATGTTCCATTTTCTGGGCTTTTTTCTTTGGGCCTCTATCCTTACTGGGCTTTTTGTCCCTTCAACTTCACTTTTCCTCCTATATAAAGGAATGAGTAGAGTCTACTGCTCCTCACTTTCTCATTTCTAACTTCTTCTTCTTTCTTCTTCTATTAAGAATCTCAGAGAAATAACAATAAGTCGGAGTATTTTAAGCCCCAAAGCCTCTTTTTAGGAGCATTAATTCAGGTGAAATTTCTCCTTTTACTTCTTATGCTTGTTTTTTGCATAGTTTGCGCTTTTAAAATTATCTCTTTATGTGCCCTTTTTTCAGATGGCTGATAAGAAAATGACTCGTTTGGCCAAGATGAATGTGGCCAGAAAGTCCAATGAATTCCCAATTCGATCAAAGTACACTTCCTTGATCGATATGATCAACACCCGAGGGGATGAGTACCCGTCTGATGCGCATCTAGACGTGCACGACCATATTAGTGCCTTGCGGGATCCAAAGGAGCTGGAAAAGTTGAGTAGCTATTTCAGAATCAAGGATCCTTTCAAACTGGTACTTGCAGGTCCGGCCGACAGGGCCTGTCAGTGGAGGAAGGATGTATTATGAGTCTACATGGATACTCTAAGGGCAGGTATCAGACTCCCCTTTCACTCGTTTATCCCTGTTCTGCTAGCTGATGTGGGCATCAGCCCTTTCCAACTCCCTCCTAACTCTTGGAGGCTCATTCTGTGCTATCTGTCGCAATGCGCAAAGCACAATGTCCCTACTTCTGTTGCTGTTTTCAGAAAGATTTTTCAGTTCAAGAACAACCCTGACAAGAATCTGGGTTGGGTTTCTTTAAACCAGCGCCCAACTATTCCCCACATAGTGAACGGGAAGTCCATCCCTGACAACAATTTGGGGTGGAAGAAAGATTTTTTGTTCATCGTTTGGGAGGGTGGCGATTGGGGCACCCTATTTCGCTCATCTTTTGGGCTAGCCGTAAATGGGAGCCCAAATGATATAATTTTGTCTGAGGAGACCAAAGTTTTCAACCTCCTGACGCAAGATAATGGGACTTCCCATTCTTGGGATCTTATTAGGGAGACCGTTCTTGCAGAACGCGGCCTTTCTCCCATCCCTAAGAAGAGTAAGTATCCTTCCCTATCTAGTTGTTTTCATTCCTTCTATCTTCCATTTCACTAACTTCTCAACTTACTTATCTCATGTGTTGCAGAGCCTGAGAAAATTGAGGAGGCTACAAAGCCTAAGGAACTGGAGACGACTAGGATGAAGCGTGCTGGAAAGGTCTTTAAAGACCCGCGCCTTGGGGATCGCTTCCCGGAGTTCCTACTCCAAGCAATGGAACCAGGCGAAGAAGGCCCCAACCAAGTTTTACATACCAAGCAAAAACCAGGGTCTTACTTTCAACTTGCTTGGGGGATCCGGGGCAAGGATTCGATCGTCGGCAGCTCAGTGCTTGCCAAGGAATGGTCTAAGCATTCCATCTCCCCGGTTGACTATCAAGATTTTGTCCTTCAACAGGACTTGGAGGGGAACGAGCTTTTCGGAGCTCAGGCTTTGGCGACGGTACGTCTTTTCCCTTAGCCCTTCATAGTTGCCTTTTTGATTTTCCCGTTTCTTACTTTTGTTGTGTTTCTTGTAGGGGAACGCCCATTTTCATAGGGCGATTCACCAAGCCAAGGCTTGGAAGGTTGGCCTGGAGGACGCGAATAAGAAGCTGGAGGAGGCCAACCAAAGAATAGAGGCCATTGAAGCCCAACTTGCCTCATCTACTTCAGATTTGGAAACGGCCCGGGATGAAAATGTTATCCTTAAGGATCAAAAGGATAAAGCCTTTGATGGCTGGATGGACACTCAGGAGTTTAAAGATTTAATGGTGGAGCATGATGCCCTCGTTCATCCAGTCAGCTATAAGGAAGGCTGGGATGCCACTGTGGAGGCCATTCATGACGAATTTCCAGAAGTCTTCGAACAGTCCTTCTTCCCTTGCCCTGTGCGAGTTCCAGCACTTGGGGGTGTTACAGACAAGCTTGCTGATTTGATCAAGGACGGCCCATCGGGGAGTCAAGGCCAAGGCCAAAAGAGGAAGGAGCTCGAGTCCAGCTCTGAAGAGGAGGAAACTTCTTCTGAGGAGGAGCCTGAGCCCGTTATAAAGAAGGCCAGGGTAGAAGAGCCTCCAAAGGCAGCGCCTCCTAAACCAGCATCTCCTGCAGCATCCAAAGCATCCGAAGGTAGTTTCGAGGGAACCTCTGCGGAGACTTTCGAGGGGACGACTGAGACATCCGAGGGGATGACTGAGTTATCCGAGGAGACTTCGGATAGTGGTTCCGAAGAATCCCAGCCTTCCAAGGCCTAAGTTTTTCTTTATATATTTCTTCTTTATTAGACAATATTTGAACTTTGTAATTGACTTTTACTATTTTCAGTCGTATTTCTCTCTTGATTTTTCAAACTCAAGTTTATAACTTGGTTTTATCTTTTATAATGCAATCAATAATAGGCCAAGATTAAGTTGAAGGTTTTATACTATAACTTGGTATTCTGGATACCTTACATGAAATGGGTTCAACCCTGATAAAATCTAAACATATCTTCTATATAGAAAAATCCTAAGCAAGCAAAGCTTCAAGGTGCTTTTAAAGCTACTTGTCATTCTAACAAGTGAGAATCGTACTTTAACTATTTTACACATAGTAAACCTTCAGGTTTTGTGCATGCCAAGTTCTCGGGACTTCAAAACCATCCATAGTCTCCAGCTTGTAGGTTCCTCTACCCTGAACGCTCTTGACTTTGTACGGCCCTTCCCAATTTGGGGCAAGTTTCCCTTTTTTCCCTATACCAGAAGCTTCCACTTTCCTCAAAACTAAATCACCTTGTTTGAAGAATCTTTCTTTAACCCTTAGGTTGTAGTAAAACGATGCTTTTTTCTGATATTCCACTACCTTCGCATGTGCCTCATCTCGTACTTCATCAATTAGATCCAGGACTAACCTTTGCCCTTCTTCATTTTCCTCAGCATTGAAAGCTTGAATCCTGGGGGAGGAATGTGATATCTCTACAGGAACAACTGCTTCTGCACCATATGCTAACATGAAGGGAGTTGCTCCAGTCGTGACTCCACAGGTAGTCCTATAGGCCCATAGTATGGGGAGTATCTCATCCACCCAGTTATTCCTTGACTTCTCGATCCTCTTCTTTAGTCCATCCAGGATTATTCGATGGGCCACTTCCGCTTGCCCATTGGCTTGCGGGAGAGCCATAGATGTGAATCGTAACTCAATTTCATTTTTCTCATAATACTTCTTAAACTCCTCGTTGTTGAAATGTGTTCCATTGTCAGTGACTAGGACGCAGGGAATTCTATACCGGCACATAATACTTTCCCACAGAAATTATGCGACCTGCTTAGTTGTGATCTTGGCCAAGGGTTTGGCTTCAATCCACTTGGTGAAATAATCAATGGCCACAATCAAAAACTTCCTTTGTGCCGTGGCCATGGGGAAAGGCCCTAATATATCCATTCCCCACATAGCAAAGGGGATAGGCGAGTTGATAGAAGTCAGCATCCCGGGGGGTTGTCAAACAACTGGTGTGTGATTCTGACAACGGTCACATTTTTTCACATATTATTTGGCATCAACCATCATTTCTGGTCAATAGAAGCCTAAACGAGTTATCTTATGAGCCAAAGCCCTGCCCCCCAAATGTTGCACGCATATGCCTTCATGTACTTCTTCAAGAGCCAAGCGAGCCTCATCAGGCCTGAGACATCTTAAGTAGGGAACCACGAAAGATCTCTTATACAGAATTCCATCTATCAAAGAGTATCTTAGTGCTCGAACAACCAATTTTCGCGCTTCAGTAGCATCGTTTGGTAACCAGCCGGTTTGAATGTGAGCATTAATGGGATCAATCCATGACGTCCCCAGGCCTATAGGAGCTACAAGCTTAACATCAATGCTCCGTGTTTTCAAAACGCGATAGTATACACTTCCAGAGCTTTCTTCCATCTCAGACGAAGCAAACTTTGACAACACATCTGCCTTAGCATTTTCCTCCCTTGGAATGTGCTCAACATGGCATTCATCAAATTGGGTCATCACAGCCCTTACTAGGCAAACATACTTAGCCATTGTATCATCCCTTGCCTCAAACTCTCCCTTCACCCAGGATATGACCAACTTCGAGTCTCCACAGACTTTTAAGTTCTTTACTCTAAGTGTCCCTGCAAAGCCAAGACCAGCTATCAGAGCTTCATATTCTGCCTCATTGTTTGTGGTTGGGAAGTCTAGCTTCATGGCATACTCAATTAAGAACCCATCAGGGCTTTGTAAAACCAAACCTGCTCCACTTGAATTAGTTTTTGATGCTCCATCAAAATAGAGAACCCAGTATTCTTTTTTCTTATTAATCTTCTCTTTATCCCCCTTATCAACTTCCTTGTCTTGAGGTATGTTATCTTCCTGCCCCCCGACTTCTTGGCTGGGTATGGTATATTCCACCACGAAGTCAACTAATGCCTGGGCTTTTATTGCCGTTCGTGGCTTATACTTAAGGTCGAACTCTCCCAGCTCTATTACCCACTTGATCAATCTCCCACTAGCCTTGGGACTGTGAATGATATTTCTCAAGGGCTGATTCGTTAACACCTCAATCTGATGAGCCTGAAAGTAAGGTCTTAACTTTCTCGAAGCCATTACCAAGGCTAGAGCAAATTTCTCAATAGTTGAATAATTCAACTCAGCTCCATGCAGAATTTTGCTGACATAGTATACGGGTTTCTGGACTTTCAGTTCCTCTTTAACCAACACAGCGTTTAAGGCACTCTCTGAAACAGCTAAGTACAAGAATAAAACTTCATTCAAAACTGGCTTGGCCAATAATGGGGCCTGCGCCATATATTTCTTCAATTCTTCGAAAGCCTTCTGGTTTTCCTCACTCCATACAAAGTCCTTAATGTTCTTAGTGACTTGAAGAATGACAGGCACTTGTCTCCTAACTTGGAGATAAATCATCCCAGTGCAACAACCCTTCCCGTGAGCTTCTGAACATCCTTGATAGCTTTTGGTGGTTCCATGTCCACGATTGCCTTTATTTTATCGGGGTTAGGCTCGATCCCTCTCTTGGAGACCATCAATCCCAAAAATTTTCCCGATCCTACTCCGAATGCACACTTTGTAGGATTTAACATCATTTTGTGGTACCTCAGGACCTCAAAAGCTTCCCTTAAATGGGCTATATGATCAGTCTTTACTAGACTCTTGACTAACATATCATCAACATAGACTTCCATAGTCTTGCCAATAAGATCCTTAAAAGTTTTGTTTACCAACCTTTGATAGGTGGCTCCTGCGTTCTTAAGACCAAACGCCATAACAATATAACAATAAATACCAAAGTCAGTGATGCATGATACCTTTGGAATGTCATCCTTGTGCATCTTGATCTGATTGTATCCACTAAATCCATCCATGAAGCTCAACATTTCATGCCCAACAGTGGCATCTATCAAAGTATCAATCCTTGGTAACGGAAAATAGTCCTTAGGACACGCATCATTTAGATCAGTGAAGTCCACACACATCCTCCATTTTCCATTAGCCTTCTTCACCATTACAGGGTTTGCTAACCACTCTGGAAATTGAATCTCCTCAATGAAACCAGCCTCCAAGAGCTTCTCCACTTCCTGTTTTATAGCTTCTTGCCTTTCTGGAGCAAAACTTCTTTTCTTTTATTTTACCGCCTTCTAGTTTGGGTCTATATTCAGCTTGTGAGTAATCAGTTCTGGGTCTATGCCTGGCATATCAGCTGCTGACCATGCAAACACATCACTATTTTCTTGCAAAAATCTCACCAACTTACCTCTAAGGGGCTCCTCTAACGTGGCTCCAATGAAAGTCATCCTCTCAGGATTCTTGGGGTCTAAAGGAATCAACACCAAGTCTTCTGCTGGCTTTCCTCTCTTCTCATCATTTTCTCGGACATCCATATCTTCAATAGGAAGAACCTGCCCCCCAACTCCATCTGCCCTCAGAGAGGCTACATAACAACTTCTTGCCATTTTTTGATCTCCTCTTTCTTATCCAATCCTGTTCTGGGTGGAAAACTTCATAACTGAATGGTAGGAAGAAGGGATTGCCTTGAAGGCATGTATCCCTGTTCTTCCCATGATAGCATTATAAGTTGAACTAGCCTTTACCACCACAAAGTCCAACATCTGTGTTGCTTGCCTCGGTTCCTGACCTATGGTGGTTGGCAACTTGATTATCCCTTCCACAGGACATTCCACTCCCGCAAATCCATATATTGGCATGTCGGTTGGGGTCAATTGGGAGTCGTTATACCCCATCCTTAGAAAGGCATCATGGAGTAAAATATCCACTGAAGCACTATTATCTACAAGGACCCTCTTGACCGGGCTAATTTCCTATTATTGGTGTTATGACCAGCGGGTCGTCATGAGGAAATTTCACACCCTCTAGGTCAGAATCATCAAAAGCCAATGTTACTTCTGTCCTGGCCCTCTTCGGGGCTTCTCTGACAATATGCATAACCTCTCTAGTATATGCTTTTCTGGAGTTTTTGGACAATCCAGCAGCAGTTGGTCCTCCAAAGATTGTGTTTATCACAGGCCCTCGAGGTCGTGGCCCTCTATAAATTGTGTTTATAACCGGTCCTCTAGGCTGGGGATTCCGCCCCTGATCGTCTTGGTCCCTCCTATGATCTTCAAAGTTCTTCCTTCCATTGTTATTTCTATCCCCTCCTTCTCCAGTATATTTGTTCAATCTTCCTTGTTGAATGAGGAATTCAATTTCATCTTTCAGCTGCCTACACTCATCGGTGTCATGACCAACATCTTTGTGAAATCTGCAATACTTGCTCTTATCTAGCTTGGCAGGATCAGCCTTCAAGGGCTTAGGCCAATGAATATCTCGATCTTTCTCGATTTCTATCAAGATATGGCTTCTAGGAGCATTCAGCTTAGCATACTCGGTGAACTTTTGCCCAAGTCCTCCCTTCTTGGGGGTTGAATCAGGGTTTTGCTCGGTTCTAGGATACTTGTCCTTAGTGATATACTCTAGATCAGTTTTCCGCTTCTTACCTCCAGTGGGCTCATTACTTACTACGGTCTTCCTCATGCTTTCTTCAACCTTGATATACTTCCCTGCCCTATCCTGGAGCTGCAACATGCTTTCAGGGGGACGTTTGGCCAAGGACATCTTAAAAAACTCATCCCTAGTTCCTTGTTGTAGTGCTATCATGGCTACCTTATCATCAAGGTCTGGGACTTTTAAAGCCTCCTTTGTGAAAAGATTCAGGTAATCTCTCAAGGATTCCTTTGTTCCCTGCACAATGCTCATAAAAGATGCTGAACTTTTCTCATGAACTCTCCCACTGATGAATTGCTTAATAAAAGCCTGACTTAATTCTCTGAATGACCCAATAGAGTTTGGGGGCAAGCGACTATACCACTTTTGAGCCATACCCGACAGGGTTTGAGGAAAGGCCCGACACTTAATAGCATCATTCACGGGCTGCAACAGCAGTGCAATAGAGAATGTTCTAACATGATTAGCGGGATCTCCCGTGCCGTCATAAGCTTTTATAGTTGGCATCTTGAACTTCCTTGAGATATGGGCATTCATTATATCTTCAGTGAAGGGTGGAGTAGGATCATCAGGATCTCCAAGGGGAAGAAGATTGCTTGGATCAGCCCTTGGGACAACAACCCTTCTCTACACTGGACCATCCAGGTCTATGATGGGAGGAGGATTTCTCCCCTAGGAGGTGCTGGGGGTCTGGTGGTCTGGTGCGCCTCCAGGTCGCGCCTCAGCCTTTGAATCTCAGCCTCGTGAGCCTCGATTCTTTCCTGCACTTCTTGGGGATTCGTCCCTTGGGTGCTTTAAGGGCGTTGGCTACCATCAACCATCGGCTCTTTGCCAGCACGTCTCCTTCTTGGGGCCACTTCATCATCCGAAGATTCAGAATCTCTCTCAGTGTAAGGACCAGAAAATTCCTGATCCTCAGGGATATGAGCCAAACCTCGTATGTATGGGGGCGATCGCCCTCGTGCTTCACTCCGCCCAGCATGTCCGCTTCCTCCAACCTCGGGGTAAAGGGGCATCCCATAAGGGGGGTTAGTGGTAACAACAGTTGAATACTCATACCCGACGGGTCGAGAATTCACAGGTGCATATACTTATTAAACTTGAGGATTCGTACCTTGAGTAGCCGAGGGGATCGTCCCTTGTTGCTGAGGTTCTGCTGCCCCTATCTGGGCTTCTCCTTGCGTGGTTGCATAGGTTGAGTGAGGAGGCACCTCCACAGTTGAAGAAATCACTTGGGTTGTCCCCGTTGGTGTTCCTCCTCCAAGGGCTCTAACCGTTCTCCGTGTTCTCGCCATGGTTATTGTTGTTTTCCCCACAGTCGGCGCCAAATGTTATGGATTAAAAACTAATATATATAATTGCTGTATTTATTACTAGGGAACGTGAGCTCAAGGCCTTTAATGGCTGCTCTCGTGTTTCGTAGCTTAATTCTGCCTTTACGAGATGCCTACATATCTCTGTCAATTAGAAAATCAAGCCAAAAAACGTAGTTCTGATCTGTGGGGTGAGGCCCCTTATATAGATGTGGGAGTCCTTGAATTGGACTTGATATAGGAGACTTGGTAGCCAAGTCTCAGAATTAGAATGGACTTTGGAGTCCTAAATAGTAGGAAACTGATTCCTTATCCTTCTAGGTCCCTTTGAGGCTAATCTGCAAGGATTTATGTCCTTATCGGGACTGTTCTCAATAGCTGATTTTTCCCTTATTAATTAATTATGAAATTAATTAATATTCAGGGTTTTTGGGCCTTCTTTGTTCCATCAGGCCTGATCTGGTCCATCAGGCCTGATCATTGTGTTAACCTTTTTGGTCTGAATGTCATTCATCTCCTTATTAGGCCTAGCAGCCCAAATCATGTATAATTAATGTAATATTTAATTACACAATCAGGATTTATTTATCCCTATCAGTAAATATTTGTAATAAATTGTAATTAATCATAATAATTAGGGATTAATTATTCTAAATGAAATAATTATTAGTAAATAATTACTTATTAATTATTTATTATTTATTTATTATTTATTAATTATTTAAAAATGATTAATTATTTCGATAATTAATCAAATAATTTTCAATAAATCATAACAAACTCATTTTAATTCCAAAAATTATAGAAAAATCATTTGTGACTCTGATTTTCTTAAATAATTATTTAAAAATTATTTTAGGGTTTAAAAATTAGTAATAATTATTTATATTGAATAATAAATTGAATTATCAGTGTTTAATTGATATTAATTAGACCGTTAGTCCGATTTGGGTGAAACGAAAGCCCTTTGACTCAGAAAAATGAATTCTTTTCATTAAAAATAATATTAAGACCTAATTTCTTCTAGAAATTAGTTGACTTTGTTATTTGTTTGATTATCAGTCGAAGTGCGTGCCGAGACGAGTCCAAAAAATTTCGAAAAAAGGAAACGAGTCAGATAACGATCAGTTGAGCGATCAGCGAGTCGATTTTGATTCTAAAAATTATTTTAATTATAAAAATGATTATGTGCTTATGTGTATTATGTGATTAGTCGAATTTTACTTGCTAATATATAATATACGAGTCAGTCATAAGCGCATGGGTAGATAATAAGAACGATGTGAAGTCGATTCAAGATGCAATTGGAGTACGAAATGACTTAACCAGTCTATTTTTCTAAAAGAAGCTAAGCCAACAAGGTAGGTCGAGTAGGTGATAGACGAAGGTGACTTAATTACAGTAAGTCGTGCAGAAGGCAAGTTTTTCCCCTATTCTACTTTTAGAATAGTGATATTTTTTCAGATTCTTATTACGCTTGTACTCTTTTGATTCTCTTGTTTATATTTCATTTCGATTCTTGATTTATCCTTTCATTTGAATTCATTGTTCATATTCCATTTATTACTCATAATTATTGATATATTCTGGTGATTAGAATATATCAAAGTATACCGATTGTTCCGGTTGCTCTTCCAGGGACTGGATAATAATACTTTGGGGATTAAGTTTACTTAATCTTAAGGACCGGGACATAACCGGATCCTTGAGATGGGCCGTAGTGCCTGTGTGTCCGATTGGATCTATATAGTGAGATATAGATCTGCACTATATCCTGGCTGATCAGCAGGGTATAGATGCGAACTTGTGTCCAGTTTAGTTCGTTTGTATTCGCCAGTAATGGCCTTCTTTCTATTCTTGAGGGGTTATATCTTTACAGATGTACCCGGATTACGGATTCATTTAAATTGCTTTAACACTGTTTATATTTTACGGACTTGTTGAGCAATTTTTGGCTCACCCTTTTTGTTGTTATCCACCTTATTGTTTTCAGTTAAGAAGGAATATGAAACCCATTAGGACTCGAGTGGTAAAGAAGCGGGTCAAGCCTCGGGATCCTCTCATACCCAAGGTGTTGATCCCAATCCAGGAAGAAAGCTTTGAGTTGCCCGAACATGTGAAGTGTAGATAGTTAGCGTGTGTGTTTGAATAAAAGATGAACTTAGTTTAAAAATGATTAGACAATGGTTTGTAATAAAGAGAGTTTATAAGAATTTGAATTTGGTTTGTAATAAAAGTATTTAGTGGTTTTGTTTTCATACTTCAACCTAAAAAGATCCTGGTTAGTGTTAAAGGGGTTTAGATTCATTTATTATTATTTGTTAATCAGATTGTACAGGTTTGGTGATTAGCTAGTAACCCCCAAACTTATACCCCGGGTCTAGAGGGTGTTACATGTTTGGCATCAGAGCTGTAGGTTGGGTCCCTAAAAATAAGAACATTAGGGTTAAGATAAGATAGGGAGATCACATAGGATAGGAATAGTCAAATAGGAAGAGCAGTGTTAGGATTTAGATTATAATAGGGAAGTATAAATCTGAGGATTGTTCAGTGACCTTTCTTCTTTCTTTATATTATCAGATGGCGTCATCAGATTATTCGGTTTCTTCTGAGAGGACAGTCACCGGGCCAGTAGCACCAGTTGTACCTCAAGTATCTGAATTCATGTTTCCTCCTCTACCACCTCCACAACCATTGCTACAGGAGCCAGTACCTCCAGTACAGGGGATACTCCATGACCCTATAGAGATGTTTGATCCATTTGAGTTCATTGAGTCGATGGTTCCACTGTCGGTAGAGCATCAGTTTATACCCATAATTGAACCGGAGTTACCACCACCACCAGTGTTGCCTCCTATACCAGTGCATGCCCTAGAGCTAGACGTATTTCAGATGATTCTAGTCGAGGGGATGGGAGAGCATGATGTGGATCTACAGTTAGGGTTACCACAACAGGGTGCAGGTATACCGAGGGTTGTGTCACAGGAGTCAGTGGGTCAAGTTGCACAGCCGCATATAGTACCATACCATGAGTACAGGGTTATGAGGGATGATGTAGAGTATTGGAGAGCACAGTGCAGAGAGATTATGCATTTATTTGACCAGAGAGACAGAGGACCGTTACCGGCCCTACAGCCAGATTACTTTATGAGACAGAGATTACAGTCGGTTTTGATGAGTGTCACTTGGGAGCTAGATGATTTGACCCATGAGGGACCGCCTTCTTTCACGGAGTTCTACAGGATATTCCACTTAGCACAGACTTTGGTTCAGGCACTTAGGGATGAGCTGAGGCGTATTCCGCCTGGGTTTTGAGACAGTGACTACAGAATACGGATGTACATAGATGCAGCTTAGTATGATATAGTGAGTAGTATATATGTGTGTAATAGTAGCTTGACCTGTAGTAGTAGTTTGACATGTAGTAGTAGTGTGACTTGTAGCCGCGGTGATAACCAGCAGAGCGAGACTTTTTGTATCAAGCATTTACACCTGAGGCTGGTGTCATATATATATATATATATATAAAATGAACCTTTTCAAATTTCTTTTATTTAAATTTCAGTCTTTACAGTTTTACAGCATTTACCTTCACTTTATTGTTTTATAGCTTTTCATATTATAAATTCTGTCGAAAAAAAGAGAGAACAACCATTTTATTTAACTTTTTACATTTCCTGTTTTTATATTAAGCAACTGTTTTCTTTCTTTGAACCATGTTGTTAATACATGATAAATTGTTTTCTTACCTACTGTCAATTATTTATTAAACTGTTAAAGAAACATCACTTGTTTTATTATCAGAAGATGGCACCAAAAAGAAAGACTAGGACTGAGACTTCTAACAGCAATTCCGAAGGACAGACTAATGAGACCATGAACCAAATGTTCCATCTGATGCAACAACATATGGTAATGATGCAACAACAAATGCAGCAACAGCAGCAGCAGATTCAACAATAATTGTTACAACAACCACTTCGTCCTGAGCCCCAAATTCCACCAGCCATACCTGTTGTTACTTTTAAGCAGTTTCAGTCGGTTAAACCTCCAGAATTTGATGGGATAGTTGATCCTATTAAGGCTACCACTTGATTAAAATAAATAGAGAAAGCGTTTGCACTAGTGAAGATAGGTGAAGACCAGAAGACTGACTTTGCTAGTTATTTGTTGAAAGGAGAAGCAAATTATTGGTGGGAATCTAAAAAGGCTTTAGAGGGTAAAGATGTTATTACATGGGATAGGTTTAAAGAGTTGTTTTTAGAGAAACATTTTTCTCGCTATGTGAGAAATTAAATGCAGATAAAGTTTTTGGAACTGAAGTAGGGAAGTATATCCGTGACCGAGTATGAAGCCAAATTTACTGAATTGGCTAGGTTTGTTCCAGAATAAGTAGATACTGAAGAAAAATGAGTTCAAAGGTTTCAAGAAGGATTACGACCGTGGATCCATGGACAAGTTGCAGTTTTTGAATTTACAACGTATATCGCCGTAGTCTAGAAAACCTTGATCATCGAAGAGGAAAGTGAAAGATCTCAAAGGGATAGAGGACAGGGAAGTTTCCAAGACCGCTCCAGCAGGAAGCCTGGATTTAAAGCCCGGATAAATTTGAATTTTAAAAAGATAGGACAAGGTACCTAGAAAATAGGTAATCATTTCCAAGCCCCCAAACAACATGGAATTGTCAGAGTCCCAGTGCCGTACTGCAGAACTTGTGGACGCAAGCACACCGGCGTATGTATCAAAGCAGATGTGCCATGTTTCAAATGCAAGCAGAGAGGGCACTATTCTAACGAATGTCCCACGGGAAAAACAACAGAAATTACTTGCTACCAGTACGGAAAGAAAGGGCATATCGCTAGTAATTGCAAAGGATCAGCAATAGCAGCTAGTATTCCGAAAGTATTGGGATTACCTCCTCCACCGCCGCCTAATCAATCCAGAGCAAGAACTTTCAACATGATAATGAAAGAAGCAGTGCAGAGTCCTAGTGTAATTGCAGGTACGCTTTTGGTGAATTCTGTAGATTCAAAAGTATTAATTGATTCTGGAGCTACCCGTTCATTTATTCTGAATAATTTCTTGATAAATTACATTGCGAAATAGAATGGTTGGGCGAGACGTTATTTATAAAATTAGCGAATGACGACCAAGTTCCAGTAGATCGAGTATGTCCTGCGTGCGATATAGAAATAGTCGGACATCATTTTTCTGTAGACTTGATTCCTTTTAAGTTAGGAGAGTTTGATGTCATTTTGGGAATGGATTGGTTAGTTTGTCATAATGCTCAGATCGATTGCGTGAATAAGAAAGTCAAATTACGAACTGTAGAAAATGCAACAGTAATGTTTAAGGGCAAAAAATAGCGGAAGAAATTTCTGAAAGTGATACAGACCAAACGATTGCTTCGACAGGGATGTGAGATGTACATATCTTACGTGCTAGATACTGAGAAAGGAAGTCCCAAAATAGAAGACATTCCAGTTGTATGTGAGTTTCCGGACGTCTTTCCAGACGAGCTTCAAGGTTACCGCCGGATCGAGAAATTGAGTTCACGATTGATCTAGCACCAGGTACAGAACCAGTTTCGAAAGCTCCATATCGAATGACTCCAGTCGAGATGAAGGAATTGTCAACGCAATTGTAAGATCTTCTAGACCGAGGCATCATACGACCTAGTGTATCCTCATGGGGTGCATCGGTACTGTTCGTGAAGAAAAAAGATGGCAGCATGCGATTATGCATTGACTATCGGGAATTGAACAAGCTCACTATCAAGAATAAGTATCCTTTACCGAGAATCGATGATTTGTTCGATCAGCTAAAAGGAGCCGCATTATTTTCGAAGATAGATTTGCGATCAGACTATCATCAATTGAAGATTAAATCTGAAGATATTCCCAAGACTGCATTCCGTACAAGATATGGACATTACGAGTTTCTTGTAAGGGCATTTGGTTTGACCAACGCGCCAGCCACATTCATGGATCTGATGAACAGGGAATTCAAGAAATACTTGGACAAATTTATGATCGTATTTATTGATGACATCTTGATTTACTCAAAGATGGAAGAAGAGCATGCTGAGCACTTGAGGATAGCTTTAGAAATTCTGAGGAAAGAGCAACTGTACGCGAAATTCTCGAAATGTGAATTCTGGTTGAAGAAAGTACAATTCCTAGGGCACATCATCAGTAGAGAAGGCATCCAAGTCGATCCAGCAAAGATTGAAGCTGTGTTAAATTGGGAAAGACCAAAAACACCGACAGAAGTTCGAAGTTTCTTGGGATTGGCAGGATATTATCAAAGATTTGTCAAAGATTTTGCGAAAATAGCAACGGCATTGACTAAGCTAACTCGAAAAAGTGAAAAGTTCGTATGGGATGACAAATGTGAAGAAAGTTTCCAAGAGATGAATAATCGGTTAGTAACCGCACCGGTACTCGTATTACCAGATGAGCATGAGAATTTCATCATTTACAGCGACGCTTCTTATCGCAGATTAGGATGTGTACTAATGTAGCACAGTAATGTCATTGCATATGCTTCGAGACAACTCAAACCTCATGAACAGAAATATCCTACGCATGATCTGGAATTAGCAGTGATCGTATTTGTGTTAAAACTTTGGAGACACTATCTCTACGGTGAGAAATGCAAAATCTACACAGATCATAAAAGTCTAAAGTACATTTTTACGCAAAAGGAACTGAACATGAGACAACATCGATCGTTGGAATTGATTAAAGATTACGATGTTATGATAAATTATCATCCAGGGAAAGCAAATGTTGTAGCAGATGCGCTAAGCAGGAAAGAAAGATTAAGTTGGTTAACTTCATGCGAATAATTAGCCAAGGAATTTGACAAGTTGGAAATCGAAATTCGTATTCCCAATGAATCTTGTTAGGAATATGTGTAATAGTTTGATGATAAGTTAAACAAAATACTTAAATAGAAATCTAGTGTTTGTAGCCTCAACGGATAAGACCATTCTGGCTATCCGTTGATGGAGTAGCTTTACTTAGAAATAAGTTTAGTATTGTAGCATATTTCAGTTTCTGTATTTAAGTTATAATTCTTAGATGTTGTGGGAAATTATAAGTCATGTTGACTACTAGTGGATATGCAAATAGGAGGGCTAATTGTAAATATTTTATGCCTTGTAATTTTGTATAAATGAAGTAGTATCAACTGATAAATTAAAGGCCTTCAACGGATGAGAAACAAAACTTCAACGGATGTCTCTAAAGCTTCAACGGATAACATCCATCAATGGATGAGTGCATCAACGGATACAGCTTCAACTGCTAATGCATCAACGGATAAAGCTTCAACTGATAAAGCATCAACGGATAAAGCCATCAACGGATGAAAACTGTAACGGATGTTCAGTTCAATAGCAGTTGACAGTGACAATTCATAAGCTGACAGAGGCACATGGGTTAATAGAGACAATTGGAATGTGGTAGCCTCTTGGAGGAATCAAAAAAATGCAGCATTTCCATTCTGGTGCAAACAAGGAAGTATTCAAAGATTCACAGATTATCCTAGATTGCATTGGATAGAGAAATGAAGAAGAAACATGTGAAGAACCTTTTTAATTATATTTGTACTTTTGTCTTCACTTGTAAACTTGGTGATATAAAAACCAAGTTACAGCTAGTAATTAGAGTGTGAATTTTTCCAGAGCTGTTTAGAAAAATCCAGATAGAAAATCATCTAGTTTGTACTAGGACGCAGCTGTGATCAATTCTTTGAATCACAGATTTTCTGAAATACACATCTCTGGTGGAACAACAAATCCACCAAAAAAGTTTTTGAAGCCTTTGTGTTCTTTACATTTATGTCTTGAATATATATCTGTCTACACCTGCTCAAAGCAATTCACACACAACTGTTCATCCAAACACTTAGCCTTTGAAACTGCTCAAAACTTGAAAAAGTGTTGAGATTTACATTCAACCCCCCTTCTGTAAATCTCATTGTTAGTTCCTTGGGAATACCAATTAATATCTAAGCAAGCTTTTAACTTACAAAGAGTTTAAAGATCTATTCTACTAACATCATGAGTAAGAAGGATATTGGTGTAAAGATTCCAATCCTGGAATGAGATAATTATCATCACTGGAAAGTGAAGATGCATCTACATCTTCTCTCTCAAGATGAAAGCTACATCAACTGCATTGAAAATGGTCCTCACATCTCTCACAAGGTGGCCACAGCTGCAACTGCCACAGTTGCTGTTGGACAGTCTATTCCCAAGCCAAAAGCAGAATGGACTGATGAAGTTATTGAAGAAGTTCACAAGGACAAGATAGCCATGAACATTCTGTTTAATGGCCTATATCAAGATATGTTTGATAATGTCATTAACAGCCAAACTGCTAAGGAAATTTGGGATACTGTGCAACTTATCTGTGAAGGTACTGAACAAGTTAGAGAAAACAAAATGCAGCTTCTCATTCAACAGTATGAATACTTTCATTTTGAAGAAGGAGAATCACTAAATGATACCTTCAATAGATTTCAGAAACTGTTGAATGGATTGAAGCTGTATGGCAGAGTGTACCAAGTCAAGGATTCCAACTTAAAATTTCTGAGGTCTCTACCAAAGGAATGGAAGCCTATGACTGTTTCACTAAGGAATTCTCAAGATTATAAGGACTCCACACTTGAAAGATTATATGGAATTTTGAAGACCTATGAACTTGAGATGGAGCAAAATGAGCTGTTGGAAAAGGGAAAAAGAAAAGGTGGATCAGTTGCACTTATAGCTGACAATGAGAAGACTGAAGCCAGGAATGAAGAAAAGATAATGCCAAGTCTCAAAATTGGCACAAGCAAATCAGAATCAAGCAAGGGAAATGAGCAAGTAGCTGAGGTTGAAGATAGTTACAGTCAAGATGACTCTGATGATGTTGATGAACATCTGGCTTTTCTGTCCAGGAGGTTTGCAAAGATGAAATTCAAGAAAAATGCTAGATTCACTAAGTTAAACAAGAACATGGTGGACAAATCTAAGTTCAAATGTTATAACTGTGGCATAAGTGGACACTTTGCAAATGAGTGCAGAAAGCCAACTTCTAAGAAGAAGAAATTTGAGCAAGTGGATTACAAAAAGAAATATTTCGATTTGCTCAAACAAAAGGAAAGAGCTTTTCTGACTCAGGATGACTGGGCAGCGGATATAGCCAATGAAGATGATGATATGGAATATGTCAACCTAGCCCTGATGGCTAATGATGAAAATGAAACTAGTTTATCAAGTAATCAGGTAATTACTACTGACCTCTCTCAGCTTTCTAAAATTGAATGTAATGAAGCGATAAATGATATGTCCAATGAATTATATCATTTGCGTGTTTCCCTTAAATCACTAGCTAAAGAAAACATAAGAATTAAAGAGAATAATTTGTTTTTCAGTGATAGGAATGTTGTGTTAGAGGGTAAGGTAATTGAGCTTGAAAAGATTAAAATCAAATGCTTATCTGTTGAGAGTGAACTAGAAGAATCTGTTAAGAAAGTAGAAATTCTTTCTAAACAAGTAGAACGTGAGCAAGATGTAATCAAGGCCTGGAAAACATCTAGGGATGTTAGTGCTCAAATCGTCAAGGTTTAGGGAATTGAATCACTCTGTGAGAATGCCTGGAAGAAAAACAAAAAGAAAGTAGAATTAATTGATGGATTGTCAATGGATGTGGAATCAACGGATGATGAAATTTATCCGTTGAAGGAAGAAAAGGAGCATCCGTTGAAGGCTCATCAATTAAAACAGGCAAGTGATTCTAAAAAGAACAATTTGAAAAATCTCAATAAGAAGTTTGGTTCAACTTCCAAGAACTTTGTCAAAGAAGAAGCTAGCACATCCAAAGATGCCAGTAAGGTGAATATAGGACACATGACTTTAGATCAGTTGAAAAATAGGCTTAAGTTGGTTGAGGATAAAAAGGAAACTAAAAGGAAATCTAATAGAAATGGGAAGGTAGGGATTAACAAACACAACAATTACACACCTGATAAGTATGCTCCTAGAAAAAGTTGTGTGCATTGTAAAAGTGTTAATCATCTATCTGCTAACTGCAAGTCTGTTAAGAATGCTCCCATGCCTTTAACTCCTTCCATGCCTAACATGTCTATGTCACCTCTGCATGCTATGCCTGTTATGTCTCAACAAAATCCTCATGCATATTTTGCAAACATGCCATATGTTAATAATCCTTATTTTGCTGCATTCAGTATGCCTCAAATGCCATATAACATGCCTATATGGAATAATATGTTTGCACAATCTATGCCTTATCAAATTCAACCAAATGTGCTAAATGATTCTGTGACTAACACTACACTTCAACCAACTACATCTGAGACCAAGGTTGACCCAAAGTTACCTAAGTCAAAAGATGCAGGAAGTATGAAGTCTAGGAAAAAGACTAACAAGGCTGGACCCAAGGAAACTTGGGTACCAAAATCAACTTGATTTAATTTTGTTGTGTGCAGGGAAAAACAAGGAATCTATGGTACTTGGACAGTGGTTGTTCAAGGCACATGACATAAGATTTCACCCTGCTCACGGAGTTCAAGGAGAGAGCTGGCCCTAGCATAACCTTTGGAGATGACAACAAAGGGTTCACTATGGGATATGGCTTGATTTCAAAAGAAAATGTCATCATTGATGAAGTTGCATTAGTTGATGGTCTCAAACACAATCTATTGAGCATCAGTCAACTATATGACAGAGGGAATACTGTTTCCTTCAATTCTGAAGTCTGTGTTGTCACAAGTAAGAAGGACAACAAAGTGGTTCTAACTGGAGTTATAAAAGAGAATGTGTACTTAGCTGACTTTAACTCTACAGATGCAGAATCAATTACTTGTCTTCTCAGCAAAGAAAGTCCAGATGAAAGTTGGCTATGGCACAAGAAGCTGTCTCATTTGAATTTCAAGACAATGAATGATCTAGTCAAAAAGGACTTAGTTAGAGGAATGCCTCTAGTGGAATTCTCAAGGGATGGACTGTGTGATGCTTGTCAGAAAGGAAAGCAAAAGAGAGCATCATTCAGTAAGAAGCTTGAATCAGCAATTGATGAACCAATACAACTGCTACACATGGATCTTTTTGGACCAGTCAATGTATTGTCAATTTCAAGGAAAAGATATTGCCTAGGGATTGTAGATGATTTCTCAAAGTTTTCATGGACCTACTTTCTTGGATCAAAGGATGAAGCTAGTGAAATCATCATCAATCATATCAAGCAAGTCAACAATCATCCAGATTTCAAAGTAAGGAATATCAGGAGTGACAATGGAACTGAGTTCAGGAATTCTACCATGAGGTTGTTCTGTGAAGAAAATGGGATCATGCATGAGTTCTCAGCTCCAAGGACTCCACAACAGAATGGTGTGGTGGAAAGAAAGAACAGATCACTAATTGAAGCTGCAAGAACAATGCTTGAAGAGTCAAAACTCCCAATATACTTTTGGGCTGAGGCTGTTAACTGTGCATGTTACACTCAGAATATTTCTCTTATCAATCAGGAAAAAGGCATGACTCCCTATCAATTGTTCAAGAGAAGAAAACCAACTTTAAACTTTCTTCATGTCTTTGGTTGCAAATGCTACAATCTAAGGAATCAACCTGATCACAAAGGGAAGTTTGATACAAAGGCTGATGAAGGAATATTTGTTGGTTATTCTGCTGGAAAATCATATAGGGTCTACAATCTAAGAACCAACATTGTCATGGAATCTGTGCATGTTGTGTTTGATGATAAAAAGATTGATGGACTAACAGATGAGGGACATCATGAAGGACTCAAATTTGATAACATTGAGATATATTGTGATGATAGTGAAGATGAGAATGATGGAGAAGGCACCTCAAAAAGAATTCAAAATCTGCCTTTGGATAATGCACAAAGTGCTGCATCAGTTGAAAGTCACAATTCAGCATCAGCTGAAAGAAGTAATGCAGCATCCGTTGAAAGACAAAGTGCATCATCCGTTGAAGTACATAATGAAGCATCCATTGATCATAGTCTGGAAATGGATAATCAATTCACTTCATCAGTTGATAGAACTCCCAGTTCCTTTCAAAGGATCAATAACTCAGGGGGAGTTTCAGCCAATCAACACTCTATCTCACATCATGACAATACTGAGGCAACCTCATCTAGAGCTAATCTACCACCTCAAAGGAAATGGACCAAGAATCACCCTTTTGAATTGATAATTGGTGATGCAACATCTAAAGTGCAAACTAGACGGGCTACTCAAGATGAATGTCTATATAGTAGTTTTCAATCACAGGAGGAACCTAAAAGAGCGGAAGAAGTTCTATTGGATCCAGATTGGATTTTTGCAATGCAAGAGGAGCTAAACCAATTTGAGAGGAAAAAGGTATGGAAGCTGGTACCCAAGCCAAAGAACAAGAGCTCTATTGATATAAAATGGGTATTCAGAAACAAGATGGATGAAAATGGCATTATCATATGGAATAAAGCCAGATTGGTTGCCAAGGGCTATTCTCAACAAGAGGGAATAGATTTTGATGAGACATTTGCTCCAGTTGCAAGACTTGAAGCCATCAGAATCTTTCTAGCCTATGCAGCCCATGCCAATTTCAAAGTCTATCAAATGGATGTCAAGAGTGCATTTCTGAATGGAAAATTGGAGGAAGAAGTTTATGTAAGCCAACCTCCAGGATTTGAAGATCCAAATTTTCCAGACTATGTGTATTATCTATCGAAAGCACCCTATGGACTAAAGCAAGCACCTAGAGCCTGGTATGAGTCTTTGCCAAAATTTCTTCTAGATAATCACTTCATAAGAGGTACTGTTGATAAAACTCTTTTCTTTAGAAATGTTAATGGCTCTACAATACTTGTTCAAATCTATGTAGATGATATTATATTTGGCTCTACAGATGATATGCTTTGTAAAAAGTTTTCTAAGTTAATGCAAAGTAAATATGAAATGAGCATGATCGGAGAGCTAACTTATTTTCTTGGTTTACAAGTTAAACAAGTTAATGGTGGAATTTTCATTAGTCAAACTAAATATATTTATGATCTTTTAAAGAAGTTTGACTTAATGGATTGTTCATCTGCAAAAACTCCCACGACCACTGCCACCAAGCTTGAATTAAACAAGGCTGAAAAGTCTGTGGATATTACAAGCTATAGAGGCATGGTTGGCTCACTTCTATATTTAACTGCTAATAGACCTGATATAATGTTTTCTACATGTCTCTGTGCTAGATTTCAAGCTGGCCCTAAAGAATCTCACTTAGTGGCTATTAAAAGAATTTTCAGATATCTCAAAGGGACTCTAAATCTAGGAATTTGGTACCCTAGAGAGTCTGGTTTTGATCTAATTGGCTACTCAGATGCAGATTATGCAGGTTGCAAAATAGACAGGAAAAGTACAACTAGCACCTGTCAATTTCTAGGGAATAAGCTTGTGTCATGGTTCAACAAGAAGCAAAATTCTGTTTCTACATCAACAGCTGAAGCAGAGTACATTGCTGCTGGTAGTTGCTGTGCACAGATACTTTGGATGAGGAATCAACTATTGGACTATGTGATAACTGTTGACAAAATTCCAATATTTTGTGACAACACAAGTGCCATTGCCATTACTGAAAATCCAGTACAGCACTCAAGAACCAAGCACATTGACATTAAGTACCACTTCATAAGGGAACATGTGATGAATGGTACAGTGGAACTTCATTTTGTTCCAAGTGAAAAGCAGATAGCAGATATATTTACCAAGCCACTTGATGAATCAACATTCACAAGATTAGTAAGTGAGCTAGGTATGCTTAATTATTCATAAATTCATGTCCTTATTATAATCTGCTTTGAAGCCTGAAATGAATTTGCTGCAAGAATAAAGTTGGCTTTAAGTAAAGTTTATTCTATCAATGGATATTCCCTATCCATTGAAAGCCAAAATTATTCTATCAACGGATGTCCATTATCCCTTGAAAGACAAATACATTTCTGGTAATTTTATCCTTCAACGGATAAAACTGTGTTAATCTTCAACGGATAACTATTTACCTTATCCGTTGAAGTGTCACATCAGTTGTTTTAAGTAAGTCACAACCGTTGATTCTTTTCCTTAACCGTAGATACATATATATATACACAGTTGTATGTATTTATTTTAAAGGCAGTTTTAGAATTCATACAGTTTTCTTTATTCTCAAACAACTGTAATTTACTTAAAAGTATTATCTAATCATTCTCCTTACGTTTTAATACGAGAAAGTATAAAAGCCTTTTGAATTCTAATTTTCACTTTACGCTTTCTTGCAATCTTTCAAAAGCTTTTACTCTCTTTCTCTCCCAAAACTCTCAACTTTTCTCTGCAACCTCTACTCACTACAATGGCACCAGTAGTAAAGATAATGTCCCAGTCTGGATTTGTCTATGAGAAGAACAATTTCGTAGCTTTGGTGGAAAAGAATGAAGCCCACTCAGATTATCACAAGATGATGGACTTCATTAAAAACTGCAAACTAAGCTATGCAATGCTGGAAGCCCCAACTATTTACTGTGAGGTAATTGAGGAGATTTGGACAACTGCAGAGTTCAATCCCACAGATATGACCACCACTTTCTCTCTCAAAGGTAAAGATTACTGTATTAATTGTGATGATATACAATCTTGTTTTAAATTACCTGAGAACAATGCCATGACACCACACACTGATAATGATGTATCTGGTATGTTAGATTCCATAGGCTATTCTTTTGATTCTGTTAGTTTAGGGAGCATTAGAAGAAAAGGCCTTAGGAAAGAATGGAGTTTTCTTGGTGATGCCTTTATCAAGGTTTTCTCTGGGAAAATTAGTAATTTTGATGCCATAACTTCATCTCTTGTTAATATGCTCTATATGCTAGTTTTTGATAGGTACTTTAATTTTAGCAACTATGTCATGCTAGAATTAGGTTCCAGGTTATGTAACAAAGCTAATAGAACTCATAACATCTACTATGCTAGATTCTTTATGTTATTGGCTAACCATGTTGCTGAAGGTTTGGTCATAAACAATGAGAGTAATAAACTCAAGTGCTGGGCACAAGAGAAAAGGGTCCTTGCAGACCTTTTGAGAATTAAACTCAACAGTCAGGTGCCATTGGTATATTTGCCAATAATGAATGCACCTCAGGTAAGTGAGGTAAATACTTCTTCAACTCCTACTACTTCCAACCCCATTATTTCTTTGCCTTCAAGTGTGGCCATGGAATCTGTGCCTTTGTCCCTACAGATTCCTACCAAAGCCACCAAACCTAAAGTTTCAAGAACAAAGTCAAAGAAAGCCACCTCTGTTGTTTCTTAAAAGACAACAATAGTAACAACTACCATCAACCCTGAGGGGAGTGAACAGGGTGTGAGTGGTGAGGGGAGGGGTGAACATCAAGAAACCCCCCAGGATAAGGTAGGAGAGGTTAGTGGTACCTTAGCTAGCCATATGTTGTGTTCTTGATGATCACTTAAACAAAATGTCTAAGTAGATTTTACTTAGTGAAATTATGTAGCACTCGACGGATAAGAATTATAGTCCCGACGGATAACTCATTATAGTCCCGACGGATGATTAACTTATTATCCATCGAGTGAGTAGCTTATGTAATAATAAGTTTGTAGCACAGTGTTATATGCACCTTTGTATAGAATCTGTAGTAGCATATAAGTCATGTTGACTTTAACTAGATATGCAGAATAGGTTGATTAATTGTACATAAGCAATGTCTTGTAATTCTGTATAAGTGAAATGAAGTCAAATGCCAAAATAGCTACCAACGGATGATTAACTGGGTAATAGAGGACGAAAAGCAGCAAAGATCAAGACTGTTAGATTTTATATTTGTTCAGTTCTTTTGACTTTGTAATCTTGGTAATATATAAACCAAGTGAGTAGCAAATAGAAAAATAACTGAGATAGCTAATAAACTAAAACAGAGAAATCTTTGTAAGCACTATCTTTAGCATTTCCTGTATTCTCAGCAGTTCTATTTTGTAAGCAGCTGTGAGCTTTTCTTCACACAGAGTCCTCTCGATATATTATATATATCTCTGGTGGAATTGTTTAAATCCACCAGAAAGTTTTTAAAGACTCTTGTTTTTAATTACTTATGTTTTGATTCATTCAAGTTTAAATTCCGCATTGTGCTAATCAAAACAGATATATCCATAATCGAGTTGAACATTTTTATTTCAAGAAAAAGGTTCAAGAATTCCATTCAACCCCCCTTCTGTAATTCTTGCTATATTTATTATGGGACTAACAATTGGTATCAGAGCAAGCTCTTAATCTACAAAGAGTTTAAAGATCAAAACAATTCAGCAAGATGAACAAGAAAGATGTTGGAGTCAAGATTCCTTTTCTTGATAAAGATAATTACCATCATTGGAAGGTAAAGATGCATCTTCACATGCTTTCTCAAGATGAGACCTATGTGGACTGCATAGAAAGAGGCCCTCATGTTCCAATGAGAGCTGCAATAGGAAATGAACCATCTGTTCCAAAGCCAAGGCATGAATGGTCTGATCCTGATATTGAACAAGTCAGGAAAGATAAAAAGGCCATGAACATTCTGTTCAATGGTCTTGATGCAGACATGTTTGATAACATCATCAACTGCAAGACTGCCAAGGAAGTTTGGGACACTATACAGATAATCTGTGATGGTACTGAGCAAGTAAGAGAAAATAAAATGCAGCTCCATATTCAGCAATATGAGCATTTTCACAATGAAGAAAGTGAGTCACTCACTGACATTTTTAGTAGATTCCAAAAGCTACTAAATGCTCTTAAATTGCATGGAAGAGTCTATCAGACTAAAGACTCCAATCTAAAATTTCTCAGATCTCTTCCAAAGGAATGGAAACCAATGACAGTCTCATTAAGAAACTCACAAGATTATAAGGAGTTTACTTTGGAGAGACTGTATGGCATTCCGAAGACCTATGAGCATGAAATAGAGCAGGATGAAAGAATGGAGAGAGAAAAGAAGAAAGGAGGATCCATTGCACTAGTTGCTGATCTGGAAAAGGAGAAGGAAGTGAAGATGGAAGCTGTGGAATCAACTTCAAAGGCCTGTGAAAGCAAGGGTAAAGGGCTAGCTGCAGAAAATGAAGATTCATTGAGCCAAGATGACATGGAGGACATTGATGAGCACCTAGCATTCCTTTTAAGAAGATTTGCCAAGCTCAAGTTCAAGAAGAATTTTGGAGCTGCCAAGCCAAATAGAAACATGGTGGATAAATCAAAATTCAAGTGTTTCAAATGTGGCTTAGCAGGGCATTTTGCAAATGAGTGTAGAAAGTCAGATTCCAGTAAGAAAAGGTTTGAGTCTGTGCATTATAAGCAAAAATACTTTGATCTACTCAAACAGAAGGAAAGGGCTTTTATTACACAAGAGAAGGACTGGGCAACTGATGGTTTGGATGAAGATGAGGATGTCAGCTATGTCAATCTAGCCCTTATGGCCAAGTCTGATGAAACAGAGACAAGTTCCTCAAGCAATCAGGTAATCATTACAAACCTTGCACATTTATCTAAAGCTGAGTGTAATGATGCAATAAATGACATGTCTACAGAATTGTATCATTTGCGTGTTACACTTAAGTCTCTCACTAAAGAAAATTCTAAAATCAAAGAAAACAACTTATTTTTCAGTGAAAGAAATAATGTACTTGAGTCTCAGTTTGTTGAGTTTGAGAAACTAAAAATTGAGTGTAGAATTGCCAAGGAGGAATTAACTGAGTCCTTGAAAAAGGAAGAAATTTTAAAGAAGCAGCTTGATCGTGAACAAGAGGTGATTAAAGCATGGAAAACATCCAGAGATGTTCATGCTCAAATCACTAAGGTTCAAGGAATTGAGTCTTTTGGTGATGAAGCCTGGAAAAAGAATAAGGAGAAACTAGAACCTATTTTGGTGGATGGGTTGCTGACAAATATAGACTCGACGGATGATGAGGACTATCCGTCGGATAACAAAAAGTGTTATCTGTCGAATGATAGAAATCCTCATCCGTCGGCTGTAAGCAAACCCATTAGCAAAGCCAAATTAACCAAGCTAAATGATAAGTATGGGTCTGTTTCCAAGAACTTTGTTTCAGGAGAGTCAAGTCAAGCCAAGAATGGGAAGAAGGCTAATGTTGGTCACATGACTGTCAAACAGTTAAGTGATAGACTTGAGAAGATAGAGGTAAAAACAGAGACTAAAAGAAAAAACAATAGGAATGGTAAAGTAGGGATTAACAAACACAATAACTACACACCTGACAAATATGCTCCTAGAAAAATCTGTGTCAAGTGTGGTAGTGTAAATCATTTGTCTGTTAATTGCAAATCTGCCATGCCTACTCCCATGTCTGTTCAACCTCAATTTTCTAACATGAATGCCATGCCTCCCATGCCTGTTAATGCTATGCCTACACAGAACATGAATGCACAGTTTGCTAATATGCCATTTGCACCAAATCCATATTATACTGCATACAATATGCCTCAAATGTCATTTAGCATGCCTTACTGGAATAACATGTTTGCACCAAGCATGCCATTTCCTGTTAGCCATAACATGCATGATAATTCTGGTGCATCTAGTGGTTTCAAAGGCCCAACCCAAATGACTAAGGAAGAATCTAAAATTCCTAAGTCAAATGAGTTAAGACCTAAGAAACAGAAGAAGAAAGCTAACAAGGCAAGACCCAAGGAAACTTGGGTACCAAAATCAACTTGATTTGATTTTGATGTGTGCAGGGAAATAGAAGGAATCTTTGGTACTTGGATAGTGGTTGTTCAAGACACATGACTGGTGATTCTACCCTGCTCACAGAGTTTGAAGAGAGAGCTGGCCCAAGTATCACTTTTGGAGATGACAGCAAAGGTTATACTGTGGGATATGGCTTGATTTCAAAGGACAATGTCATCATTGAAGAGGTTGCCTTAGTGGATGGTCTCAAACACAATCTGTTGAGTATCAGCCAGCATTGTGAAAAAGGCAACTCAGTAACCTTCAACAAAGAAACCTGTGTTGTGATTAATAATCAAAACAACAAAGTGGTTCTCACTGGTGTGAGAAGAGGAAATGTGTATTTAGCTGACTTCAACTCAACTAAAGTAGAATCTGTAACTTGTCTTCGTAGTAAAGCAAGTCAGGATGAAATTTGGCTATGGCACAATAAGCTATCCCATTTGAACTTCAAGACCATGAATGAGCTGGTAAAGAAAGAGCTAGTTAGAGGCATTCCTCTGGTGGAGTTTACAATGATGCCTGCCAAAAAGGGAAGCAGATTAAAGCATCATTCAGGAAGAAACTTGATTCAGCAATTGAAGAGCCTCTACAACTGCTTCACATGGATTTGTTTGGACCAGTCAATATATTGTCAATTTCAAAGAAAAGATTTTGCCTAGTAATTGTAGATGATTTCTCAAAGTTCTCTTGGACTTATTTCCTAAAGTCCAAAGATGAGGCTAGTGAAATCATCATCAATCACATAAGGCAAGTTAACAATCATCCTGATTTCAAAGTTAGAAGAATCAGGAGTGACAATGGAACTGAGTTCAAGAACTATGTCATGAGAGTATTTTGTGAGGAAAATGGGATCTTGCATGAGTTTTCAGCAGCAAGGACTCCACAACAGAATGGAGTAGTGGAAAGAATGAATAGATCTCTTATTGAAGCTGCAAGGACAATGCTTGAAGAATCAAAATTACCAACTTATTTCTGGGCTGAAGCTGTAAACACTGCATGCTACACTGAGAACATCTCCCTGATTAATCAAGCAAGATGCATGACACCTTATCAATTGTTCAAGAACAAGAAGCCAACTCTAAACTTTCTTCATGTCTTTGGCTGTAAATGCTATATTCTGAGAAATCAAACTGATCAAAATGGGAAGTTTGATGCTAAAGCAGATGAAGGAATTTTTGTTGGATATGCTGTTGGTAAAGCATATAGAGTCTACAATCTAAGAACCAACATTGTTGTTAAATCTATACATGTTGTGTTTGATGACAAAAAGATTGAAGGACTAAAAGATGGAGATTACCTTGAGAGCCTCAAATTCGATAATGTTGAGATGGTCAGTGATGAAAGTGATGATGAGAGTGATCAAGAAATAGTGTCTAAGGATAATGCAGACAAATCTACCACAAATGAAGCACAAAACTCAACATCCGTCGAGTTACATAATGCTTCATCCGTCGGAAGGCAATCAGTATTATCCGTCGGAAGACAACCTGCCTCATCCGTCGGAACTCAAAATTCACCATCCGTCGGGTTATCAAAAGGAGCAGGAAGTCATGGCAGATCACCCATAGAAAGTACCCCAATCTCAAATTAAAGATCCACAAACTCAGGGGGAGTTTCTAGCAATCAAAACTCAATCACACATCAAGACAACATTGAGGTCTCTTCATCTAGGGCTAATCTACCTCAACCAAGAAAATGGACAAAAGATCACCCCTTTGAACTGATTATTGGTGATGTTTCTTCCAGAGTTCAAACCAGGAGAGCAACTCAAGAAGAATGTCTATACAGCAGCTTCCTGTCTAAGGAAGAACCAAAGAAGGTAGAAGAAGCCTTGTTAGATCCTGATTGGATTTTAGCTATGTAGGAGGAGCTAAATTAATTTGAAAGGAATAAAGTATGGAAGCTGGTACCCAAGCCTACACGAAAGAATCCAATAGACACCAAATAGGTATTCAGAAACAAGATGGATGAAAATGGCATAGTAGTAAAGAACAAAGCAAGATTGGTTGCTAAAGGCTACTGTCAGCAAGAAGGGATAGATTTTGATGAAACATTTGCTCCTGTTGCAAGACTTGAAGCCATCAGAATCTTCTTAGCCTATGCAGCCCATGCCAATTTCAAGGTCTATCAAATGGATGTCAAAAGTGCCTTTCTGAATGGAGATTTGGAGGAAGAAGTGTATGTAAGTCAACCTCCTGGCTTTGAAGATCCAAATTTTCCAGAGTATGTCTACTAATGACTGAAAGCACTTTATGGACTGAAGCAAGCACCTAGAGCCTGGTATGACACTTTATCAAAGTTCCTTTTGGAAAATCACTTCACAAGAGGTACTGTAGATAAAACTTTATTTTTCAGAAATTTTAATGGCTCTAGCATACTTGTCCAAATTTATGTAGATGACATTATTTTTGGCTCTACAGATGAGAAACTTTGCAAAACGTTTGCCAAACTGATGCAAAGTAAGTATGAAATGAGTATGATAAGAGAACTAACTTACTTTCTTGGTTTACCAGTTAAGCAAGTTAGTGATGGAATATTCATTAGTCAAACTAAATATATTTTTGATCTTTTAAAGAAGTTTGATCTAATGGATTGCACATCTGCAAAAACTCCCATGGCCACTGCAACTAAGCTTGAACTAAACACTACTGAAAAGTCTGTGGATATTTCAAGTTATAGAGGCATGGTTGGCTCACTTCTGTACTTAACAGCTAGTAGGCCAGATATAATGTTTGCTACAAGTTTGTGTGCTAGATTTCAGGCTGATCCTAGAGAGTCTCATTAGATAGCTATTAAGAGAATTTTCAGATATCTCAAAGGAACACCAAAACTTGGCATTTGGTATCCTAGAGATTCAGGTTTTGATCTAACTGGTTATTGTTGGATTTTAAACGCAGCGGGGCGTGGCAAAACACTTTTACACACACAAAATCCAAATAAAAGCATATAAATCGTGAATAAAAATTCGAGGGATCGAATCTAACCTTTTAAAATAATTCGGAGACAACGATCAGAGATCCTTAGCAGTTGCTCCTCAAGTGTGAAGCACTCCACCGATATCCACCAAGAAAACGATGTTAAGGAGGAGGAAGGAGGTGGAGAGAATTGGGTTTTCCAAACTTTTGGGTTTTCGGGTTCCAATGGGGTTAGAATAAAATTAGGGTCTATAATAGTGTATTTATAGGCAAAATTTTCAGCTGAAATTTTCCCATAAATATTATTATTATTATCCCATTTATTATTCTCATTAATAATTAAAACACCTTTTAATCATTAATCCTTTTTCTAAACACTTTAGAATTAATTCTCTCTCTTGATTTAATTTCCAAAAATTAAATCCTTAATTAATAATATTAAGAACTTTTCTTAATTAATTTATAATCAATTAAATCTCATTTAATCAATTATTAAATTTTCCAATTAATTATTTATTTCACAAATAAATAATTATTAGCCATTATTAATTAATTCCTCCACCATAAAATCATTCTCTTTTTATGGTGTGACCCTGTAGGTTCAATATTAAGCCGGTAGTAGAAATAAATAATAATAAAACTATTTTATCATTATTTATATAAATTCTCTAATTTATTAAATATGATTAATTAATTAATCACATTTATTCTACATCGTGAGTGATGCTTCTCAACATATCGCGACTATCCGGATAATATGAATTCACTGCTTAGAATACCAAGAACCTGTCAGTGAATAGTTACCGTACAATAAACTCCTTCTACCCTACAATGTCCCGATTAAATACAAGGCATGGATCTCGTGTCAAGCCTATCTAATTTAATCACTTGCTTACCATTTACTATGCATAGTTCGATGCAAATTAGAAACTCCTTTCTAATTTCATTCACTCTGGCCAGAGATTCCTGAACTAGCATAAGTGGAGCAGCCTTGAACATTCGCTTCCTTCACTGGAAGGGATAGATCCTTTATTGATCATACACTATCTTCGTGTACAAATTCCTATACCCAGAAGAGCCCTAATAATTGTCCCTGGAGACTAAGAACTAAACCAAAGCATAGTTCAGTATACACAAGATGACTATGATGACCTCAAGTCTAAGGATACTTGTACAACTATCACTAAGCGAACAACTGCTGACACATGAGTGAACTCCATCAGTTGTTCAGCTGGGCGAGTCATGTTCAGTGAACTTATTCCATAATAAGCACCTACATACTAGCTATAGTGTCACCACACAAATGTCTATGAGAACAGACATCCTTCATAATGAAGCAAACATAGTTTGTACCGATCTTTGCGGATTATTAATTACCAGTTAGTAATCCTATGACCAGGAACTATTTAAGTTTAGAGTTATCATCTTTTTAGGTCTCACTATTATGATCTCATCATAATCCATAAAAAGCTTTACTCTAAACTATGGTATATCTTATTTAAACACTTAAATAGATAAAACCCGTAATAAAAACAAAACAAGTCTTTATTAATATCAATGAAATCAAAACAGATTACATAAAAGTTATTCCTAAATCCTAATACATGATTGGACTTAGGACATATTCCTTTCAGTTATTTAGATGCAGATTATGCAGGTTGCAGAATTGATAGAAAAAGCACAACAGGAACCTGTCAATTTTTAGGAGACAAGCTTGTGTCCTGGTTCAGTAAAAAGCAAAATTCAGTTTCTACTTCTACAGCTGAAGCTGAATATATTGCTGCTGGCAGTTGCTGTGCACAGATTTTATGGATGAAAAATCAATTGCTAGACTATGGTTTGCAAGTTGAAAGGATTCCTATTTTCTGTGACAACAGAAGTGCAATTGCCATCACTGAAAATCCAGTGCAACATTCAAGGACAAAGCATATAGACATCAAGTACCATTTCATAAGGGAACATGTAATGAATGGTACTGTAGAGTTACATTTTGTTCCAAGTGAGAAGCAACTTGCAGATATTTTTACCAAGCCACTGGATGAATCCACCTTTTCTAGGTTGGTAAGTGAGTTAGGTATGCTTAATTACTCTTGAATTTATCTGAATTATCTTGTAAGTTGAAAAGTAGCCAGAAATTTAACTGATTTTTTTTTCTTGGATGAAAATTTTGGCTAAGTCAAAATTTGCATCTCGACGGATGACCATTATCCATCGAGTTGAGTCATCCGTCGATATACAAATTGTAAATAAAAATCAATTACTTTTCTGGAGTATTTAAAGCTCGACGGATAACAGCTTATCCTCATCCGTCGAAGTGTCTAAATCTTAACCGTTAATTCTCTGAACATTATCCATCGAGTATACTTACAGTTTGTAAGCATTACACGACGGATAATGGGTGGAATTTTTACAGTTTATTTTTAAAACGGCTGTTATAGGCAATTTCTTTTGGGTAATTTACTTCTCTTTATTATTTTTATCCGTTGATTTTGAGTAAAGTATAAAAGCTTATTTCATTCTAATCATTTTCTTTTATCACTCTCAAATTCAACTGTGTTATTTTATTCTCTCTCAAGCAAAAATCCTCTTTCTCTTTAAGCTTTTCTTCTCTAACAATGGCACTCGTAGTAAAGATCATGTCACAGACTGGGTTCATCTATGAGAAGAACAACTTCACTGCTTTGGTCAATAAGGGGATTCAGCAATCTGAAGACTATCATAAGATGATGGACTTCGTGAAGAACTGTAAGTTAAGTTTTGCCATGCTGGAATTACCCAAAATTTATTGTGAAGTTGTTGAGGAGATGTGGACAACAACAATCTACAACTCTACTGACAAAACAATCACTCTGACCATCAAAGGTAATGATTTCTGTATCAATAGTGATGTAATAAAAGCATGTTTCAAGATTCCTGATGATAATGTAACTGCACCACACACTGACACTGATATTGTCAATATGCTCAATTCCATTCATTATGCTCTTCCTACTGCAAAACTAAGTGAAATTAGAAGACTAGGTCTTAGGAAGGAATGGAGTTACTTGTGTGATGTTGTAACTAAAGTCTTTTCTGGAAAAATCAGTAATTTTGATTCCGTGAACATTTCCATGCTTAACATGCTATACATGCTAGTTACAGACAAATTTTACAATTTCAGTGACCTTATTGTGTATGAGTTAGGTTTTAAATTAGGTGACTTAGCCAAAAGAGGAAAGAATGTTTACTATGCTAGATTTTTTATGCTTTTGGCTAACCATCTTTGTCAAGAGATTGTACTTGAGAACCCTGACAACAAATTAGCTTGTTGGGTTCAAGAGAGAAGAATCATTGCAGACTTGAACAGAGCCAACCATCACAGGGATGTGCCAATGTTCTATTTTCCTGTAATGCTGACACCTCAGGTAAGTGAGGTAAGTTCATCCATACCCTCAACTATTCCAATCTCCTCTATTTCTTTGACTTCAGGCATAGCTATGGCAACTGTGACAATGACCAAACAGTTGCCTACCAAAGCTGCCAAAATAACTGCAATTTCTAAATCCAAATCAAAGAAAACCCCCTCTGGTATCTCTCAAAAGGTATCAGTTGAAAAATCTACCAAAGCCAAAGAGGGGATTGTGAAGGAGGGTAAGGTAGGTGAGGGAAGGGGTGAACATCAAAGAAACCCCAAGGATAAGGTTGGAGAGTTGAGTGAATCCCAGCCTAGCCACACCGCAGTTTCCCAGCAAACTGCAGTGCTTAAAAAGGACAAAAGCTCACTTCTAGCTGCATCCTCCCAAAAGGATGTGGCTATTGAACAAAGCTCTCATCCAAGAGCACAGGCCAAGAGGGTTAGGGACACAAGCTCACCCCAAACTTACACTAGAAAGAAGAAATCCAAAACAACTGGGGATGCACAGGGAACACACTTAGTGCAAACTGGTGCTAAAGACACAGTCCCTGCACCTTCTCAAATTCAGATTGATGTGGCTCCAATAAATGTGGAGTCACAGCCAAAATCTCTCATAATAGAAGCCACAGAAACACAATACTCACCAACTAACTCACTAGAAGTGGACATGATAAACACTTCAATTCCTGATTCCCCTTCTTTAACTCTGTTGGGGAAGCCAAAATCTAGTGCAAGTGAGCATCATCTTTTAGATGATTTGTTGGCTCACTTGCCAATTCTTTCAGATTCTATTGTGACATCTATGCCTCAAATAACTTCAATCAACACAGAGTCAACAATAGTTTCTCTTCCCACCTCATTCATTTCTAGTTTCTCGATGGATATTGCTCATCCGTCGAGTAGTGATTGTATCCCGATGGATAAGCTTAACAGCAGTTATCCTTCGGATAGCTTTACCACTCACCCGACGGATATCACTTATCCGTCGAGTGTCTCTGCACAACTTCAAACTTCAATAATTTCAAGTGCAGAAGATTTGGTGGTAATACAATCACTCTTAGGACTGAGAGAGGAGAGTGCATTGAGTGAGAGGCTGGGTTGCTCCCAGGCAAAAGGAGAGGAAAAGAGTGAATCTAAGCAATCCATTCATTCAGGATTGGCAAAAGTGAGTGAGAGGTGTTACGACAGACATTTTATGTAATATTATTTGTGGATTGAGTATAATATTAAAGTCAAATGAAAATATATTCAATGATTGTACGCTAGTGTGAGTGAAAATTTTTGCATTATAAATTTGCTTTGTGTAGTATTTGATTTTTCAAAGCAAGAGTTTATTTAATTTCTTTATTTTTGATTTATAAGGAATATTCTATGCTTTGGAATTTTTTTCTTTTAAAAGGTATTTTGTTCACAAATTTTGAAAATAATTTTATAAAGTCTCTAAAAATCCAAGTTATTTTATGATATAAATTTTATAATTTTTGAACTTGTATTTTATTTTATAAAAATAAATCTTTATAAATTTTATTTATTATAATTAGCAAATTACATGGCTACCCTTACATGCAAATACTCTTCCAATTCAACTAAGGGGCAAGGAAGATATTTCCAACCCCACTCACTTTCATTCTACTAACCAAATTACCCATTTACCCTTGCATGCAAATCTACCTAACTATATTGGAAGGTTACTCTTGTAAAATCTCAAATCCACTCACTTTTGGCCAAATAAAAACCAAACTAACATGATTATTACTCCACATTCCCCCACCATTTCCACACTTCTCCTTTCCTCCCCCCTCCTCTCGGTTTTTCCCCCTCCCCTCTCGGCAATTCCCAAAAACCGAGCCCCCATCCCCTTCTTTCTTCATTTCTCACTCAAACAATCATCCTATTATCAAGTAATCCTACTCTCTACATGTTGTTCTTGTATATCTTAAGAGTTTAGAGTAGAAAAAATTATGTGTTGACCTTGCATGGTGGTGTTTTGTTAAAACTCCAAGTGAATATCCTTGATTCTTGTGAATTCAAGGCTTTCACCATGAGTTATAGTAGCAAAGGGTTGAGAATGGCTAGACATGAGTATGATACACTCATGCAATTATTGTTTTCACCCTAATCCATTCGTCCATGACTTGATAGGAGCCGAATGGATGGTGTTTTGGTTGTCATGTTCCACTTTGTGTGTTTTTGTGATGATAACATGAAAATCTTAGTGAAGTCTTGATAAAACTCTTTGCATGCTAAGTGATCATCTAGGTATATTTTATGCTAGGCTTGCATATCAATTTTATGATTGAACATATGTAGAAAATGTGTTGTTTTGGTTTGAAAAACCCGAAGGCATGCATGCATGTGGATTTCTCTTAGAATGTTGTAAGATTTTGATCATTTGGAAAAATTTTGTTAGTGAGCCTTAATTTCAGTAGGAATAATATGTTAATATTGATTTATGCTTCTTGTTGCATGGTAATAATTCGTGGTTTTCTTTTATAAAAATATATATCTTGTTGTTTCAAAAGCATGAAGATTTGTGATTTGTGAAGTGTAGTCTCTTTTGTTTTGCCATAATTGTACCTTAGGTAAGGATGATCTCACCAAGGATTATTTTGAGAATAAGGGAGTTAGTTCAGTAGAATACTATGTATAAGTCTTGGTTTAAGTATTTAGTTGTTGTTAGTTGGGTTTGTCAAGTCAAAACCTTGGAAAATGAGAGTTATAGTTTCTGCAGAAAAATCAGTATAGCACCCTGAGGTTTAGAGTGAGTTTTGACCATGTCATTGGTGTGCACTTTGAGTCCCAAACTACCAGAAGTTAGTATTGGGAGTATATAAAAGGTTTTAGGAGTTGGTTGGAGGTTTTCATGTCATTTGGTTAGGTGCACAAGTAGAATAACAAAATCTGTCCAGCAGGGGACAGTTTTGTTGCAACTTAGAAATAGGGAGATTTGACGATGTCATGGGTAGGCCCTCATTAGGCCCAATTGGGCCTTAGTTATAGGGAGTGTCAGAGAAGTTTTTACAACCATAGTTCATAGGATATGAGTTAGAACCATGTGTCGCAAGTTAATTCAAGTCAGGGCATTTTCTGCCCAGAAAAACAGGGGAACCTTGGACTTTTAGCTTAGGCCCAAGAAGGCCCAAGCCAGGCCCTTGAGCCACATCAAGTTTGTGAGATGCCCTTAGGTCAGGAGAGTCTTGTGTAAAAGTTTTGAAGGAAAGATTGTGGTTTAAGAGTGTCTAATGTACTCAAGAAACCATAGTTATCATTCTGAAATTTGCACCAGTGAGCACTTTCACTTATCACATAGTTTTAGAACACTTAGAAGTGAGTATTAGGTCGACCACCATAGTTGTAAGATAGTATAAGGACAGTTGAGCAAAAGGCACAAGTGAGGGTCAATAGGTTTTGGATAATTTAGGAAAGGCACATCGAGTTAGGGAGCCAAAATTTGAAGACTTTGTCTAGTTTAGCGACCAAGTGACTTAAGTGGTGAGTCGAGATCATCCAAGCCTAGTGTTGCATTATGGTATATATGGTGTTATTTGATATTAATATAAAATATGTGATTATGTGGCTACGTGTGTACATTTGAAATATAAAGGTGGATATAAATTAGGTGCGTATAGGCCTAAGTGCCATCCATGTTTAATTTCGGGTTGTAAATAGGTTAAGATGGTAAGAATATATTATAATGAGGATTATTATTATTTATGTAGGATCTCGAGATGAGGGAAAACTTGCCATAAAAGTCGAGTGAAGCTCCAGTTGCTCCTACCAGTCAGACCAGTCCAGCCTATCTCAAGGCAAGTGATTCAACTTGACCTTCATATTTACTATAAACAGTTCATATTTATCGATGCAATTATCCTGAGTCATTTTGATATGTTTAAATCAAGCGTATCTATCGCTTATCTTTGAATTATATAGAAATTCCATGAACCCTCGAGTATTAATTGCAAGTAGTTCAAAAGTCTTTTCATGATAGTTAAATGCCATGATAAAATAAAGAGTTGTTATATTACTTGATTGATCCTCTTGATTAACATGATGATGATTCCTAAGTATTGATATCTCATCCTGATACTTGAACCCCTATAGAACCTTACCTTGAACTCTGATAGTCAGAAACTTACCAACATGATTCCTCATTGATTGATACCCCTCATTCTTATCCTAAAGCTTGTCAATTCTGATATATCCTGAGCTAAAAATCATTTCTTTATACCTTAACACCCTTAGTATTCATGAAGCTCACATTCTTGATGATCCAGCACTTGAACCTTGATGAGAAACCATTGCTTTAAGCCCAATTTGGCACTTCCTTTCATGATATCCAATAGCCTCACTAAATTCCCTGGTCCAAACTTTGATACATGAAAACCATTCAGTTACCCTAATAGAGTTTAGTTTTGTGATTCATGGCTCTGAGAGTTAGCACCATTTCCCCGTATTTCGAGTTGATCTATAATCCCTTGATAAAGATGTTTACTGTAAAAAGAGATTTTGTCATAATTCGGCATCAGTTTTTGAAATAAATAAAATGTGGGTTTTTCAGTCCCAAAGGGGGATAAATGTTTTCTTGAATAGTGGATCTGGACTGAGACGCGAGTCCTTTCCACACTTATATTAGGCTTAAAAGTTGCCTAGGGATTCCCGTTAATGTTTTAGAACCCAACGAGGTTCGGGATTACTTCGCGGCTGATCACCGGCTGTAATCCGTAGCGTCATAAAATGATTTTGATTAAGACATGATTTTTTTTAAAAAAATTGTTTTGATACAAGCAAAATGATGCCATATCACATAGTTTTATCTCTCGTTATCATTAGTTATGTCTTTCCATTGGCATTCTTAAAAGTATATCTTGATTTATGTTCTGTGTCATACTGTTAGCACTTGTTGAGCATTTGGCTCACTCCTTGCTTTACCCTGATATTACAGCTAGCAGCTATGGTTAGATTCAAGCAGACTGCCCGTAAGACCTGTGATGCTGATGCTTATGATCGAGCTCAGGTAGAATAAGTAATAATAGCTGTGTGAGGACTCGGTATTTGTAATCAGATGTAATAGTTGGTAGTGTTGGGCTGTTCCAAACCCTAAACTGTAAGATCTTGGATTTGGTTGTGTATTCTTCATTAAAATGATATAATAGCTATATTTATTTTGCTGTTTAAGTTGGGGGTGTGACAGGTTTTGGTATCAGAGCTACGGTTTAGAGTCCCTGGATAGCCCAAATAGGTTATAGGATTTGTGTGTAGGTTATAGTTATTATGCGAGAAAGTAGGTTAAGTAAATTATTATTATTACTCCTCTTATTGGTTGTCAGCAAAGGGCGCATTCCTCATCATCCTCCGGGTCAGACGATACTATTGCTTTCACAGTGTATGCTGAGTTGAGGCGCGAGTTCGACATGCTTCAGGGCAAGTACGACCGACTGATAGACCGACTGAGGAACGTGTATCCGGACAGCCGAAACTACGAAGGGAAGCCCAATGAGCAGATGACTGCGAGACTTGAGACCTTGGTTCAGTACGTCAACACTAAGCTTGAGGAGATGCCAGCGCACCGGGACCGTACCAGCCAGTATGTCATTCAGATGGTGGCAGATGAGCTTCAGAGCATTGTGAAGACGCTTCGAGAGGAAAAGACTACCAAGCCCCGTTCAGATGGAATGGAGCCTTAGTTCTTTCCATTTACCTTTCATGTTGTTGTACTATCAGACTCTATGGAATCCCCAGTTGTTTCCGTTTTTCCTTTAAATAAGCCTGTTATTCCTAGAATCAGACTATGTCCCAATCCTATGTACTGTGACCTTTAAAATTTCAATAATTATGTGCGATTGTTCCATTTGCTCTCAACTGTTATTTTATGTTTTTATCATCATATCTGCTTAATTTGGAAACTTGACCCCCTATGTAAATGAGAATGCCATGCGATACCCTCGAATCATTTTATCATTCATATATGTTTTGACACAACTCTTATTTCAGGATCATGCCTCCCAAAAAGAAGAACCCAACAACCACCTCCACCACAGACGCAAATATTCTTCGACTACTGGAAACCTTGCAACAGCAAACCAATGCTATAGCTCAACAACAACTAACTCTTCAACAACGAATTGAAAACCAAGATAACCGTGAGCCACACCAACCACCTGAACCACCACCTTTTATGGCAGATATTGGCGCACAGACCCCCTTCTTCTATATTTTTCGAGAAAGAGAATTGATATATGACCTATTCGAAGCTGCTACTGGTATGCGAATGATGCATAATTATTTTCATATTGGAGGAGTCGCTGCTGATTTACCTCATGGCTGGGTAGATAAATGTTTGGATTTTTGTGATTATTTTTTAACAAGAGTTACTGAATATCAAAGGCTTATTACACGTAATCCTATTTTTTTACCAACTAGACAAATTGTCACCTTCAAGGCTTTTCAGAATGTGAATCCACCTGCATTTTATGATACCACTGATCCAGTGATAGCTAACACATGAATCAAGGAGATGGAAAGGGCTTTTGAGTTGGTACAGTTAGGAGACGATCAGAAGACGCCATATGCTGCTTACTTCTTGAAGGGAGAAGTCATCTATTGGTGGGAATCAGTAAAGGCTATGGAAGTCACTCAGCAGGTTTCTTGGGAGAGACTTAAGAAGCTATTTCTGGACAAGTATTACCCTAAGTACATGCAGAATCAGATGGAGCTAAAATTTCTTGAGTTGAAGTAAGGGAACAAGACTGTATTGGAGTATGAGAAGAAGTTCACTGAGTTATCAAGGTTTGTGACAAAATATACCAGCACCGAGGAAGAAAAAGCAAAGAAATTTCAGCAAGGATTAGAGCCTTGGATCAGAGATAGGGTGGCTATGTTTGAGCTTGAAACTTATGTGGGAGTAGTACAGAAAGCTGCTCTGATTGAGAATAATGGGATGCAATCAAGGAAAGAGAGGGATTACAAGAAGAGGAAGGTTCCATTTTATGGAGAAAAGTCTAAAGCTGGAAGTTCGCAAGATCGGAATATAAAGAAGATTGGTTTTCAGAAGGGCGGAAATTTTCAAAAGAAGGGAAATTTGGGCAAAAGGCAAGAATCAAAAGGGAACAACCAGGCAAGCCAAGGGCAAGTTGGAGAAAACAGGTTCCAGAGATCAGAATGCAAGCACTGTGGAAGAAGGCACCCTGGAGTATGCAATAAGCTGAGCATGACCTGTTATAGGTGCAATCAGAAGGGACATTTGGCAAATGAGTGCAAGAGGCCGAAGCCAGGAGTTACGTGCTACAAGTGTGGGAAGACTGGACACATGGCTAGGGAGTGTAAGGCAACCGGACCAGTCAAAGCTCTGATGAACGTGGCAAGTACCAGTGCAAGCGTGCCAACTGAGATATTGGCATTGCCTCCACCACCTGCACCAACCCCGCAAGCAACAACAAGGACATTTGATTTGAAGATGAAGGATGTTGTTCAGAATTCTGAGGTGATAGCAGGTACACTTTTACTCAATAATGTCAAAGCTAAAGTATTGATTGATTCGGGAGCAACAAGACCTTTCATATCAGAATCTTTTGTTGATAAGCTCCAATGTGATAAAATGGTTATGAGTGAGGTAGTAAATGTGGTAATTGCGAACCAAGAGAAGATTCATGTGAATCAATTTTGTCCAAAGTGTGAGATTAATATTTCGGGGTATAAGTTTTCAGTCGACTTGATACTCTTCAAGTTGGGAGAGTTTGATATAATTTTAGGAATGGATTGGTTAGGAGAGAATAACGCTCAGATAAATTGTAAGACCAAGAGAGTGTATTTAAAGACGAAGAGTGGAGAGAAGGTAGTATTTAAGGGGCAGAGGCAAGAGCAACTATTTCTTACAATTGTTCAGGCTAAGAAGTTACTTAGAAAAGGTTGTGAGTCGTTCCTAGTATATGTAGTGGATTCAGAGAGAGACAGCCTCAGAATGGAAGATATTCCTGTAGTTAACGAGTTCCCCGATGTGTTTCCCGATGAACTACCAGGCTTACCACGAGATTGACAAATTGAGTTCGAGATCAACCTTGCTCCAGGCATGGAACCAGTTTCAAAGGCCCCATATAGGATGGCACCAGCAGAAATGAAAGAGTTGGCGAGCCAGCTGCAAGAATTATTGGATAAAGGAGTGATACGACCAAGTACGTCACCATGGGGAGCACCTGTTCTGTTTGTAAGGAAGAAAGATGGGAGTATGCGTCTATGCATAGATTACCGGGAGTTGAATAGGGTGACAATCAAGAACCGCTACCCGCTACCAAGGATAGATGACCTTTTTGATCAGTTGAAGGGATCAAAATGCTTTTTGAAGATTGATTTGAGATCGGGATACCATCAATTAAAGATCAAAAAAGAAGATATTCCTAAGACCTCATTCAGGACCAGATATGGGCATTATGAATTCCTAGTAATGCCGTTTGGATTGACCAACGCTCCGGCCGTATTTATGGATCTGATAAATCGGGTATTTAAGAAGTATTTGGACAAATTTGTCGTGGTATTCATTGATGACATCCTTATTTATTCTAAGTTGGAAGAAGAACATAAGCAGCACCTCTGGATAACATTGGAGATACTCCGGCAAGAGAAGTTGTATGCCAAGTTTACCAAATGTGAGTTTTGGTTAAAGGAAGTTCAATTTTTGGGGCATGTTATTGGAAATGAGGGAGTTAAAGTGGATCCGGCAAAGATTGAGGCAGTTATGAGTTGGGAGAGGCCAAAGACTCCTACGGAAGTGCGAAGTTTTCTAGGATTGGCCGGATACTATAGAAGATTCGTCAAGGATTTCTCGAAGATCGCCACGCCATTGACCAAGTTAACCAGAAAGAATCAAAAGTTTGAATGGAGTGCAGAATGTGAAGATAGCTTTCAAGAGTTAAAGCAGAAGTTGGTAACAGCTCCGGTGTTGGTACTTCCAGATGATCAAGGGAATTTTGTAATATTCAGCGACACTTCACATAAGGGTTTGGGTTGTGTGTTGATGCAACACAGTAAAGTGATCACATATGCGTCAAGATAGTTGAAGCCGCATGAGTTAAAGTACCCGATGCATGACTTGGAACTAGCCGCCATAGTGTTCACACTCAAGATCTGGAGACATTACCTCTATGGAGAGAAGTGTGAAATCTACACGGATCACAAGAGTTTAAAGTACATTTTTACTCAAAAAGAGCTCAATATGAGGCAGAAGAGATGGCTGGAATTGATCAAGGACTATGACTGTTCGATAAATTACCATCCTGGAAAGGCGAACGTAGTGGCCGATGCTCTGAGTAGGAAGGAGAGATTGAATATGATGATAACATCAAAAGAGTTATCTGAAGAAATCGAAAGATTGGAATTGGAACTTTGTGCTTATGGAAAAGTCGAGGAAGTTTGTCGTGCAATGACCTTTCAGCCAACACTCGTGGAAAAGATAAAGAAGTGTCAAGAGGAAGTAATGGAAAAAGAGAAGAATCAGTTATCTGGAGAGGAGATTAATACTCAAAGGGATGAGCAAGGGATACTAAGGTTTTCATCCAAAATATGGATTCCCCATGTACCTGAATTAAAGAATGAGATCCTCCATGAAGCCCACAATTCGAAATTTTCAATCCACCCGGGAAGCACCAAGATGTATCGAGACTTAAAGAAGAACTTTTGGTGGCCAAATATGAAGCGAGACGTGGCAGAATGGGTTGCGAAGTGCTATACTTGTCAGAGAGTAAAGGCAGAACATCAACGACCAAGCGGATTAATTCAGCCCCTGAAGGTTTGAGAATGGAAATGGGAAAATATCGCTATGGACTTTATAGTGGGACTACCGCGAACGAAATCCGGACATGACGCAATATGGGTTATAATTGATCGTCTTACGAAGTCGGCGCATTTCCTTCCAATAAATGAAAAGTCGTCACTGGACAAGTTGGTTCATCTGTATGTGCGCGAAATCGTACTAAGGCATGGAGTACCTGTATCAATAGTTTCAGACAGAGATCCCCGATTTAACTCGAGATTCTGGAAGTAATTTCAGGAATGTCTTGGCACAAAGTTGAATATGAGCACGGCGTACCACCCGCAGACTGATGGCCAGAGTGAAAGGACAATTCAAACGATTGAAGACATGTTGCGCAGTTGTGCAATCGATTTTGCAGGAAGTTGGGACGACCATTTGCCATTGATTGAATTCTCTTACAACAACAACTATCATTCCAGTATCAGCATGCCACCATACGAAGCTTTGTACGGGCGAAAATGTAGATCACCAACAAGTTGGGATGAAGTGGGAGAAGGAAGAATTCTCGGCTCGGAATTGGTTCAATAGTTGCATGACTCGGTCAAGTTAATTCAGAAAAGGTTGCTTGCTGCTCAAGATAGACAGAGGAAGTATGCGGATCCAGCGCGTAAGGACGTTCAATTCTAAATTGGCGAAGCTGTGTTGCTGAAGGTGTCACCTAGAAAAGGGTTGATGAGATTTGGCAAGAAAGGGAAGTTAGCACCTAGATACATAGGTCCTTTTGAGATTTTGAGTCAAGTGGGAAAGGTGGCCTATGAGTTGGCCTTACCACCTCAGTATCAGCATGTACATAATGTGTTCCATGTGTCATTGCTTAAGAAGTACAATCCTGACGCTAGCCATGTGATAGAATATGAACCTGTAGAAATTCAGACAGACCTGTCATTTGTGGAGCAACCGGTTAAAATACTCGACTGGCAAGTAAAGAGTCTTAGAAATAAGTCAGTAAAGTTAGTAAAAGTACTTTGGAGGAACCCTAAGGTCGAAGAGTCGACTTGGGAGTTAGAGTCTGATATGCGTTCCCGGCATCCTCATCTTTTCTCTTAGATTCTGGGGACAGAATCCCTTAAGGGGGAGAGGATGTTACGACCGGCATTTTATGTAATATTATTTGTGGATTGGGTATAATATTAAAGTCAAATGAAAATATATTCAATGATTGTACGCTAGTGTGAGTGAAAATTTTTGCATTATAAATTTGCTTTGTGTAGTATTTGATTTTTCAAAGCAAGAGTTTATTTAATTTCTTTATTTTTGATTTATAAGGAATATTCTAAGCTTTGGAAATTTTTTCTTTTAAAAGGTATTTTGTTCACAAATTTTGAAAATGATTTTATAAAGTCTCTAAAAAGCCAAGTTATTTTATGATATAAATTCTATAATTTTTGAACTTGTATTTTATTTTATAAAAATAAATCTTTATAAATATTATTTGTTATAATTAGCAAATTACATGGCTACCCTTGCATGCAAATACTCTTCCAATTCAACTAAGGGGCAAGGAAGACATTTCCAACCCCACTCACTTTCATTCTACTAACCAAATTACCCCTTTACCCTTGCATGCAAATCTACCTAACTATTTTGGAAGGTTACTCTTGTAAAATCTCAAATCCACTCACTTTTGGCCAAATAAAAACCAAACTAACATGATTATTACTCCACATTCCCCCCACCATTTCCACACTTCTCCTTTCCTCCCCCCTCCTCTCGGTTTTTCCCCCTCCCCTCTCGGCAATTCCCAAAAACCGAGCCCCATCCCCTTCTTTCTTCATTTCTCATTCAAACAATCATCCTATTATCAAGTAATCCTACTCCCTACACGTTGTTCTTGTATATCTTAAGAGTTTAGAGTAGAAAAACTTATGTGTTGACCTTGCATGGTGGTGTTTTGTTAAAACTCCAAGTGAATATCCTTGATTCTTGTGAATTCAAGGCTTTCACCATGAGTTATAGTAGCAAAGGGTTGAGAATGGCTAGACATGAGTATGCTACACTCATGCAATTATTGTTTTCACCCTAATCCATTCGGCCATGACTTGATAGGAGCCGAATGGATGGTGTTTTGGTTGTCATGTTCCACTTTATGTGTTTTTGTGATGATAACATGAAAATCTTAGTGAAGTCTTGATAAAACTCTTTGCATGCTAAGTGATCATCTAGGTATATCTTATGCTAGGCTTGCATGTCAATTTTATGATAGAACATATGTAGAAAATGTGTTGTTTTGGTTTGAAAAACCCGAAGGCATGCATGCATGTGGATTTCTCTTAGAATGTTGTAAGATTTTGATCATTTGGAAAAATTTTGTTAATGAGCCTTAATTTCAGTAGGAATAATGTGTTAATATTGATTTATGCTTTTTGTTGCATGGTAATAATTCGTGGTTATCTTTTATAAAAATATATATCTTGTTGTTTCAAAAGCATGAAGATTTGTGATTTGTGAAGTGTAGTCTCTTTTATTTTGCCATAATTGTACCTTAGGTAAGGATGATCTCATCAAGGATTATTTTGAGAATAAGGGAGTTAGTTCAGTAGAATACCATGTATAAGTCTTGTTTTAAGTATTTAGTTGTTGTTAGTTGGGTTTGTCAAGTCAAAACCTTGGAAAATGAGAGTTATAGTTTCTGCAGAAAAATCAGTATAGCACCCTGAGGTTTAGAGTGAGTTTTGACCATGTCATTGGTGTGCACTTTGAGGCCCAAGCTACCAGAAGTTAGTATTGGGAGTATATAAAAGGTTTTAGGAGTTGGTTGGTGTTGGATTTTAAACGCAGCGGGGCGTGGAAAAACACTTTTACACATACAAAAATCCAAATAAAAGCATATAAATCGTGAATAAAAATTCGAGGGATCGAATCTAACCTTTTAAAATAATTCGGAGACAACGATCAGAGATCCTTAGCAGTTGCTCCTCAAGTGTGAAGCACTCCACCGGTATCCACCAAGAAAACGACTTTTAGGAGGAGGAGGAGGTGGAGAGAATTTGGTTTTCTAAAACTTTTGGGTTTCTCGGGTTGGAATAAAAATAGGGTCTATAATAGTGTATTTATAGGCAAAATTTTCTGCTGAAATTTTCCCATAAATATTATTATTATTATCCCATTTATTATTCTCATTAATAATTAAAACACCTTTTAATCATTAATCCTTTTTCTAAACACTTTAGAAATAATTCTCTCTCTTGATTTAATTTCCAAAAATTAAATCCTTAAATAATAATATTAAGAACTTTTCTTAATTAATTTATAATCAATTAAATCTCATTTAATCAATTATTAAATTTTCCAATTAATTATTTATTTCATAAATAAATAATTATTAGCCATTATTAATTAATTCCTCCACCATAAAATCATTCTCTTTTTATGGTGTGACCCTGTAGGTTCAATATTAAGCCGGTAGTAGAAATAAATAATAATAAAACTATTTTATCATTATTTATATAAATTCTCTAATTTATTAAATATGATTAATTAATTAATCACATTTATTCTACATCGTGAGTGATGCTTCTCAACATATCGTGACTATCCGGATAATATGAATTCACTGCTTAGAATACCAAGAACCTGTCAGTGAATAGTTACCGTACAATAAACTCCTTCTACCCTACAATGTCCCGATTAAATACAAGGCATGGATCTCGTGTCAAGCCTATCTAATTTAATCACTTGCTTACCATTTACTATGCGTAGTTCTATGCAAATCAGAAACTCCTTTCTAATTTCATTTACTCTGGCCAGAGATTCCTGAACTAGCATAAGTGGATCAGCCTTGAACATTCGCTTCCTTCACTGGAAGGGGTAGATCCTTTATTGATCATACACTATCTTCGTGTACAAATTCCTATACCCAGTAGAGCCCTAATAATTGTCCCTGGAGACTAAGAACTAAACCAAAACATAGTTCAGTGTACACAAGATGACTATGATGACCTCAAGTCTAAGGATACTTGTACAACTATCACTATGCGAACAACTGCTGACACGTGAATGAACTCCATCAGTTGTTCAGCTGTGCGAGTCATGTTCAGTGAACTTATTCTATAATAAGCACCTACATACTAGCTATAGTGTCACCACACAAATGTCTATGAGAACAGACATCCTTCATAATGAAGCAAGCATAGTATGTACCGATCTTTGTAGATTATTAATTACCAGTTAGTAATCCTATGACCAGGAACTATTTAAGTTTAGAGTTATCATCTTTTTAGGTCTCACTATTGTGATCTCATCATAATCCATAAAAAGCTTTACTCTAAACTATGGTATATCTTATTTAAAGACTTAAATAGATAAAGCCCGTAATAAAAACAAAACAAGTCTTTATTAATATCAATGAAATCAAAACAGATTACATAAAAGTTATTCCTAAATCCTAATACATGATTGGACTTAGGACATATTCCTTTCAATCTCCTACTTGTACTAAAGCCAATCACTCTGGTATCTAATACCCATCTAGTCTTAATGACGATCAAAGTGACTTTCATAAAGTAGCTTTGTGAGTGGGTCTGCTATGTTGTTATGTGTGTCAAACTCTAATTCAATACAATATAAGAAATGTTACCGCGCTCCCACTAACCCTTTTGTAGACGCATGGTTCATCTGCGTTTTTGATAAAATCAAACTCTTTGATTGTCTCATCAAAACGAATGTTCCATCTTTCGAGAAGCTTGCTTTAAACCACATATGGTTCGCAGCAGCTTACACACTAGGTTTTCATTTCCCTTGGAAAGAAAACCATCTGGCCATCTGCCAGATTTCATAGTCGCAGTAAGCAGCATTCGCAAGCAAAATCCGAACTGATTTTAACAGGGCTACAGGTAAAAGGTTTCATCAAAGTCAATCCATTGCCTTTGTTTGAATCCTTTTGCCACAAGCCTGACCTTATAAGTCTCCACCTGGCCATCTGCTATAATCTATCTTTTGTATACCGTATACATAGATTCCATTCTGGATTTCATGGCACTATGCCATTTCTCTAAGTCAACACTACTCATAGCCTCATTATAGGTCACAGGGTCGTCATCATCAATGATCGACAACTCATTGTCATTCTCAATGACAAGGCCATAATACCTCTCAAGTTGGCGAGACACTCTCCCTGATCTATGAATGGGTTGTTCCACAAAAGGTTGTTCAGTCAGAACAGGTGTTTTCACTTGATCCGTAGTAGTTTGTGCTTCTTGAACTTCATCAAGTTCAATTTTGCTCCCCCTGTTTCCTTCAAGGATAAACTCCTTTTCAAAGAAGGTAGCATGTCTGGAGACAAACACCCGATGATCGGTGCAAAAGTAATACCCTAAAGTCTCTTTAGGATATCCCACAAAACTACATTTTACGGATCGATATTCCAGCTTATCTGGGTCAACTTACTTGACACAAGCTGGACATCCCCAAATCTTAACGTGTTTAAGACTCGGTTTCCTTACTTTCCATATCTCATATGAAGTTTGAGGAACAGATTTGGAAGGCACCTTATTCAGTAAATATGCTGAGGTTTCCAATGCATAACCCCATAGGAATACTGGAAGATTTGCATAGCTCATCATGGACCGAACTATGTCTAACAAAGTTCGATTTCTCCTTTCAGATACTAATCTGGAGGAGTCCACTGGGAGACTATACCATTTACTTTGAGATAATCCAGAAACTCTCCGTTCAAGTATTCACCACCTCGATCTAATCGAAGAGTTATAATACTATGTTTGGTTGTTTCTCCACTTCATACTTATATTCTTTGAACTTTTTAAAGGCCTCAGACTTGTGTTTCATCAAACACATATCCGAATCTAGATCTATCATCTATGAAAGTAATGAAGTATGAAAATCCATCCATGGCATGCATAGACATTGGTCCACATACATCTGTGTGTACCATTCCTAGCAAATTTGCAGCCCTCTCTCCATGTCTACTAAATGGAGACTGTAGTGCCACTATAAAGTGAGATTTTCATCATCCCTTTTCTTTTATTAGTTTGTTCAATCTGAAATAAATTATGTCACATACATACAGACCATTATTTAAAGCACCACGCCCATAAAGAATATTATCTCTAAGAATAGAACATTCATTATTCTCAATAATAAATGAAAATCCAGCCAAGTCTAACATGGGAATAATATTCCTCACAATCGAGGGAACAAAATAACAATTATTTCAAACAATAGTCTTGCCCGTAGGCCTATGTAAGTGAAATGATTCTACATCTTCAGCAGCAACTCTTGCTCCATTTCCATCAGTAGAATCACCTCCTCTTCCTCAAGAGTCCTACTTCTCCTTGGTCCCTGCAACAAATTGCAGATTTGAGAACCACAGGCGGTATCTAATACCCAAGTAGAAATTTGATTTAATGACATATTCATTTCTATCATGAACATACCTGAATCAGAAGCGGTAGTCTCACTACCCTTCTTCTTCTTCAATTCTGCAAGGTAAACCTTGCAGTTCCTCTTCCAGTGCCCCACCTTGTTACAGTGAAAGCAAACAACTTTGCTCTTGGGGTCTTCAGCTTTTGGTGGAACCGACATTTTCTCACCTACTTTCTTCTTCTTGGAAGAGTTCCTCTTCCTTTTCTTAGGATTGGAACCTTCACCAATTAGAAGAACATAATTCTTCTTAGGGGGAAAATTCGATTCCGCAGTCTTCAACATGTTGTGGAGTTCAGGCAGGCTGACATCCAACTTATTCATGTGAAAGTTCACAACAAACTGCGAGAACGAACTCGGAAGCGATTGCAAGACCAAGTCTTGGCTCAGCTCCCCATCCATGGCAAAACCAAGTTGTCCAAGACGTTCAATCAAATTTATCATCTTAAGTACATGGTCATTCACAGATGATCCCTCAGACATCCTACACCCGAACAGCTCCTTCGATATCTCATATCGAGCTGTCCTCCCCGCCACATCATACAACTCTTGTAGATGCATGAGGATAGTGTGAGCATCCATATGCTCATATTGCTTCTGTAGCTCAATGTTCATGGAAGCTAGCATGATGCATTGAGCAACATTTGCATCATCTATCCACTTACCATACACAACATGTTCATCATTATGTGCATCACTAGCAGGTTCAGTAGGCTTAGGTAAGTCAATCACGTATTCCAGCTTCTCAATCCTGAGAACAATTCTCAAGTTTCGAAGCCAGTCAGCATAATTAGGACCAGTCAATTTATGAGCATCCAGTATGCTCCTAAGTGATAGTGCAGAAGACATAACGTAAAAAGTAAATCTGTAAATGATAAACACATAACAACACTTAGCAAATATTCGATTTCATTTTAAAACACTATATGAATCGGGTCTTTATTCATTAGTGGCTCCCACTAGTTTTCCTAATTTATTCAACCCCCTACGTGAAAAATTAAGCATTCATAATGCTAGTGGGAATAGGGATCCTACATTCCATTACACGACCCCGGCTGTAGCACGAACCGCCATGCAATGTTCAATAGGTAGACAACTCTTGTCAATTACATCTCATGTTATTCCCTAATCAAACTTTAGCCTCTTGAATAATTGAGTCTCGGCTGTAGCACGACAAACTCAATATTCTAAGTCAAGTCTAACCCAACATTCCGTACAGTTGAATCAGTCCCCAAAGGCCCACGGCTGTAGCACGTACCGACCTTTAGATTCTTATTCAAAGTACACATCTCTATATAATAGACAAGTATTTCTTATTTCGAAATCAAAGCCCTCGGCTGTAGCACGAACCGACAATGATTCAAAAATAAGAACTACTTTTCTATCATGTTGGAAGGCTATGACCGACACAAGCCCGTTGTATCATTGGCCAATTACTACTTGATATTATTTAATTTTAGAGGGATTATATTACGTTACAATCATAATCATATTATAAAGAGATTCTTCCTTTTAAATTAAATATTTTAAATCAATAATCAATAATCAGATGATTCCCAGATCAGGTGGAGCATTGTCAAGAGGTGTCACTTAATAACCCTTTCTTACAGATAGAAATCTGTTGTTGACAGAATCATCCTTTCTCTCATATCGAAAATTCATATTCAATTACGTGTTTCACAAACACAAAAATCTCATGATTGTATTCATAATATTGTTATTAAGGTTATGAAATAATTTCACTATACGAGGTTGTCTAACAAACGCCTTATGTCCATTTAAGTTCACCTAAATCTATCATCGCATGATAAACTAAGCATATATCACATATATTAACATGAATAAACATCAAGGTAGGCATGTTATATCATCTAGCACATTAGTCTAAGCATTATACATCTCTATGTATCACATTAAGCATTTAAAAGCAATTAAAAATAGTCAAAAACAGCTTTGAAACACTTCATGGAAATATAAATAGTTCAAAACTTTTATATAAACTAAAATTGATCACTCCATTAGATGCGTCTCGGAAAAACGAATCCAACGGTATATTGCATGCCTAAAACGGAGTTACGAAACTCCCAGAAAATCAATTTTAAAATCAACAGAGGGCCGTAACGCATTACAGGAATGCGTTACAAGACCTGTAACGCATTCCGGTGATGCGTTACACCCCTTTTAAGCCAATAAAGGGTGTAACGCATTCCGTGAATGCGCCACAGGTGTGTAACGCATTCCCGGAATGCGTTACACCCCTATATTTTTTTTCCAGCCGCCGTTGCTTTTCTGTCTCGAACTGCGTGCAGCCGTCCTGTCAGATCTCTCTTTCTGTCTTTGCTTCCGTGCAGCAGAGTACAGAAACCACAGCAGTGCAGATACATAATATATACATACAAACAATTCATATATATATATATATCTTATTTAATTACAAATTTTAATAGATACAACTTCAAAAATTCATAATAAAAAATCTATACATCATAAAATTATGAAAAAAATACCCAGACGATCTACAACACTTGTAGAACCCAGATCAACATTCAAAATTATTCTGAGAAACGATTTTTCATCAGACAAAATTAAACCATGATATAACTTGTAAAAATCATAATTAATTCATACAAGCACATAAAATTCTGAAATTTTTACCATAGATCTATATGCATACAACCTATGCTCTGATACCATTGTTGGATTTTAAACGCAGTGGGGCGTGGAAAAACACTTTTACACATATAAAAATCCAAATAAAAGCATATAAATCGTGAATAAAAATTCGAGGGATCGAATCTAACCTTTTAAAATAACTCGGAGACAACGATCAGAGATCCTTAACAGTTGCTCCTCAAGTGTGAAGCACTCCACCGGTATCCACCAAGAAAACGACTTTTAGGAGGAGGAGGAGGTGGAGAGAATTTGGTTTTCTAAAACTTTTGGGTTTCTGGGGTTGGAATAAAAATAGGGTCTATAATAGTGTATTTATAGGCAAAATTTTCTGCTGAAATTTTCCCATAAATATTATTATTATTATCCCATTTATTATTCTCATTAATAATTAAAACACCTTTTAATCATTAATCCTTTTTCTAAACACTTTAGAAATAATTCTCTCTCTTGATTTAATTTCTAAAAATTAAATCCTTAATTAATAATATTAAGAACTTTTCTTAATTAATTTATAATCAATTAAATCTCATTTAATCAATTATTAAATTTGCCAATTAATTATTTATTTCACAAATAAATAATTATTAGCCATTATTAATTAATTCCTCCACCATAAAATCATTCTCTTTTTATGGTGTGACCCTGTAGGTTCAATATTAAGCCAGTAGTAGAAATAAATAATAATAAAACTATTTTATCATTATTTATATAAATTCTCTAATTTATTAAATATGATTAATTAATTAATCACATTTATTCTACATCGTGAGTGATGCTTCTCAACATATCGCGACTATCCGGATAATATGAATTCACTGCTTAGAATACCAAGAACCTGTCAGTGAATAGTTACCGTACAATAAACTCCTTCTACCCTACAATGTCCCGATTAAATACAAGGCATGGATCTCGTGTCAAGCCTATCTAATTTAATCACTTTCTTACCATTTACTATGCGTAGTTCTATGCAAATCAGAAACTCCTTTCTAATTTCATTTACTCTGGCCAGAGATTCCTGAACTAGCATAAGTGGATCAGCCTTGAACATTCGCTTCCTTCACTGGAAGGGGTAGATCCTTTATTGATCATACACTATCTTCGTGTACAAATTCCTATACCCAGTAGAGCCCTAATAATTGTCCCTGGAGACTAAGAACTAAACCAAAACATAGTTCAGTGTACACAAGATGACTATGATGACCTCAAGTCTAAGGATACTTGTACAACTATCACTATGCGAACAACTGCTGACACGTGAGTGAACTCCATCAGTTGTTCAGCTGTGCGAGTCATGTTCAGTGAACTTGTTCTATAATAAGCACCTACATACTAGCTATAGTGTCACCACACAAATGTCTATGAGAACAGACATCCTTCATAATGAAGCAAGCATAGTATGTACCGATCTTTGCGGATTATTAATTACCAATTAGTAATCCTATGACTAGGAACTATTTAAGTTTAGAGTTATCATCTTTTAAGGACTCACTATTATGATCTCATCATAATCCATAAAAAGCTTTACTCTAAACTATGGTATATCTTATTTAAACACTTAAATAGATAAAGCCCGTAATAAAAACAAAACAAGTCTTTATTAATATCAATGAAATCAAAACAGATTACATAAAAGTTATTCCTAAATCCTAATACATGATTGGACTTAGGACATATTCCTTTCAGTTGGAGGTTTGCATGTCATTTGGTTAGGTGCACAAGTAGAATAACAAAATCTGTCCAGCAGGGGACAGTTTTGTTGCAACTTAGAAATAGGGAGATTTGACCATGTCATGGATAGGCCCTCATTAGGCCCAATTGGGCCTTAGTTAGAGGGAGTGTCAGAGAAGTTTTTCCAACCATAGTTCATAGGATATGAGTTAGAACCATGTGTCGCAAGTTAATTCAAGTCAGGGCATTTTCTGCCCAGAAAAATAGGGGAACCTTGGACTTTTAGCTTAGGCCCAAGAAGGCCCAAGCCAGGCCCTTGAGCCACATCAAGTTTGTGAGATTCCCTTAGGTCAGGAGAGTCTTGTGTAAAAGTTTTGAAGGAAAGCTTGTGGTTTAAGAGTGTCTAATGTACTCAAGAAATCATAGTTGTCATTCTGAAATTTGCACCAGTGAGCACTTTCACTTATCACATAGTTTTAGAACACTTAGAAGTGAGTATTAGGTCGACCACCATAGTTGTAAGATAGTATAAGGTCAGTAGAGAAAAAGGCACAAGTGAGGGTCAATAGGTTTTGGATAATTTAGGAAAGGCACATCGAGTTAGGGAGCCAAAATTTGAAGACTTTGTCTAGTTTAGCGACCAAGTGACTTAAGTGGTGAGTCGAGATCATCCAAGCCTAGTGTTGCATTATGGTATATATGGTGTTATTTGATATTAATATACAATATGTGATTATGTGGCTACGTGTGTACATTTGAAATATAAAGGTGGATATAAATTAGGTGCGTATAGGCCTAAGTGCCATCCATGTTTAATTTCGGGTTGTAAATAGGTTAAGATGGTAAGAATATATTATAATGAGGATTATTATTATTTATGTAGGATCTCGAGACGAGGGAAAACTTGCCATAAAAGTCGAGTGAAGCTCCAGTTGCTCCTACCAATCAGACCAGTCCAGCCTATCTCAAGGCAAGTGATTCAACTTGACCTTCATATTTACTATAAACAGTTCATATTTATCGATGCAATTATCCTGAGTCATTTTGATATGTTTAAATCAAGCGTATCTCTCGCTTATCTTTGAATTATATAGAAATGCCATGAACCCTCGAGTATGTATTGCAAGTAGTTCAAAAGTCTTTTCATGATAGTTAAATGCCATGATAAAATAAAGAGTTGTTATATTACTTGATTGATCCTCTTGATTAACATGATGATGATTCCTAAGTATTGATATCTCATCCTGATACTTGAACCCCTATAGAACCTTACCTTGAACTCTGATAGTCAGAAACTTACCAACATGATTCCTCATTGATTGATACCACTGTTTCTTATCCTAAAGCCTGTCAATTCTGATATATCCTGAGCTAAAAATCATTTCTTCATACCTTAACACCCTTAGTATTCACGAAGCTCACATTCTTGATGATCCAGCACTTGAACCTTGATGAGAAACCATTGCTTTAAGCCCAATTTGGCACTTCCTTTCATGATATCCAATAGCCTCACTAAATTTCCTGGTCCAAACTTTGATACATGAAAACCATTCAGTTACCCTAATAGAGTTTAGTTTTGTGATTCATGGCTCTGAGAGTTAGCACCATTTCCCCGTGTTTCGAGTTGATCTATAATCCCTTGATAAAGATGTTTACTGTAAAAAGAGATTTTGTCATAATTCGGCATCAGTTTTTGAAATAAATAAAATGTGGGTTTTTCAGTCCCAAAGGGGGATAAATGTTTTCTTGAATAGTGAATCTGGACTGAGACGCGAGTCCTTTCCACACTTATATTAGGCTTAAAAGTTGCCTAGGGATTCCCGTTAATGTTTTAGAACCCAGCGAGGTTCGGGATTACTTCGCGGCTTATCACCGGCTGTAATCCGTAGCGTCATAAAATGATTTTGATTAAGACATGATTTTTTTAAAAAAAATTGTTTTGATACAAGCAAAATGATGCCATCTCACATAGTTTTATCTCTCGTTATCATTAGTTATGTCTTTCCATTGGCATTCTTAAAAGTATATCTCGATTTATGTTTTGTGTCATACTGTTAGCACTTGTTGAGCATTTGGCTCACTCCTTGCTTTACCCTGATATTACAGCTATCAGCTATGGTTAGATTCAAGCAGACTGCCCGTAAGACCTGTGATGCTGATGCTTATGATCGAGCTCAGGTAGAATAAGTAATAATAGCTGTGTGAGGACTCGGTATTTGTAATCAGATGTAATAGTTGGTAGTATTGGGCTGTTCCAAACCCTAAACTGTAAGATCTTGGATTTGGTTGTGTATTCTTCATTAAAATGATGTAATAGCTATATTTATTTTGCTGTTTAAGTTGGGGGTGTGACAAGAGGAGTCCCACCTTAGTAGGTGAAGGTGATGGTGTGAGGGTGGGGAGCCAGGGTGAGACCCTGATGCAACAAAAGAGAGAATATGAGAGAAAGGCAGGTACTGGAGAAATAAGGATGGAACCAGCCATTGCTAGTGAGTCAATGATTGTGGATGATGCTGAAAAGGAAAGACAATTTCAGCAACATTACAAAGCTGTAATTGATAACATTTCCTTGGATGCTGACACTTTTACTCACCCTGTTTCAGCCTATCAACTGTTGGCCGCTCAGGGCAATGTGGAGGCAGAGCAGACTTTGAATTTAGTGCACACCACAGAATCTCTTCAAAGAGATAAAGCTGCTGTGAACAGAATGCCTTCTCAAGCTGGAGAGCCATCTGAAGAATTTGGAGTAAATTTTGATGATGATGACTCTGGTTCTTTGGATGGAAGCATGAACTTAGGGGGAGCTGAAGGCCCAAGTTCTGCTTTAAGTTTACCTGAATGGGCATGGGCAAAGGAAGCCTCACCAGGATAATTTGAGGTGTCTTTGGTCAACCAAGTAATAGCTATTCAACAGGCCCTTCAGGAAGCTTCAGATGCTGGTACCAAGGCTGTTCTTCAAGCTCACCTAGACTCTTTACATTTAATGAAGATCCAACACTTAAGACAGAATCTCAGTGTGGATGAATTGAAAAGAGATATAGCTGACTTGAAGACATATAACTCTGAGAAGCTGGATTCAGTAATGCCATATGGTACCATGCGAGATCTATTACTGAGATTAAAGAGAGAATCAGATTCTGACAAGAAGATAGCCATGCTGGAGAACAGAGTTCAAGTTATTGAGAATTCAGTGGCTCTACTTCTTCAAAATCAACAGACTCGGACAAATCTTCTTATGCAACTGGCTAAAGCACAAGGCCTAACTCCTCCACTTGATGATAACAAAAAGGGGGAGAGAGAATCAAGTAAGGGGGAGAAAGGACCATCTGAGGGGGAGAAACTTCTAGTTTAAATCAGCAAAGTAATTGTACCTTCAATTACTATCTCCAAGCCACCAGTTGTAGATGGTATAGATCTTATTAATGCAGCAGCAGAAAACTTGAAAGATGCTGATAAAGGAAAGTTGACTCTGATCAACTGGAAAAAGATTGATGAGGAAATAAAGAAAAAGTTTAAATTAGTCAAGGAACCAGTTCAGTCAACCATCCATCACTCTAATGTCAAGCCAATCAGTGTGAATGAGATGAGCATGAACTATCTGGAGAAAAGACAATCTTCCAACATCAAGACTACAAAGGCTGAGATAATTCTTAAACCAAGGGCAAACTATCCAAAGTCATCTTTAAAGAACCCTATAGATACTGTGTATGAGACATCCAAGCCTGATGAAAAGAAGCTTCTGTCAAGATCTATTCTCCTCAACAAAGATCCAGCTGATTCAGCCTCAAGAAAGAGAATTGCAAAGATATTCAGAAATGGGAAGGAAATTTGTGTGGTAGCTGGACATCCACAATTTGCTCATGCAAAGGAAGAAGAAAAAGCCAGATCGAAGCAAGAAAAGAGGCAAGCTGCTCTAGATGCAAAGAAGTCTAAACAAAAGAAAGAACAGTTTGCTATCTTGGCCAAGCTACAGGCTGTAAATTCTTCTCAACAAATTCCCTCTCAACCATCTCAAACTACTGAATCAAAGAAGAAGATTGAAGAACAGAAGAAATCCCCAAGAAAGAAAGAACTGGCTAAAAGAACAAAAAGGAAGTTGGATGTTGTTGACAAGGAATTGGAAGATCAATTTCCAAAGGAATCCACTCAAGCTGAAACTCAAGCATCAAAGCCCTCTGTGGTATTTGAAGACATAAGGGTGGTGGACCCCTACGGGAACATACATGGAGAGCCTATTGTGCCAAAGGATGAGCCAATAGAGTGGGATAAATTACCAATTCCTGACTTCAACTTGCCAATTCTTACTAAGCCAAGAAGGACAAAATCAAGGGCAGTCAAGAAAGTGAAGCTGTCACCTCTCAAATCCAAGTCAGTAGTCAAAGCTCAACCCAAGATCAACAGGGGAGACTACTTGTACTTGTGTGACATCAAAGAATTCTCAGATCTAAACCTTTATCTGGAGGAGCTGGATGAGGTAAGGGCAATTGATGCATACAGAAACCTAACTGGAAGGTTGGTGTTCAAGTACAAAGGAGGAAGGGAGATTCAGTGGCCTCTTCACAGGATACTTCAAAAAAGCCAAGCTGTGTTGATCAAAGTCTATTCATCCTTCAAGAAAAACTTTGGGTTCAATGTAACTGCAAGAAGATTAGTATTGAAGAAGATTGAAGAGCTAAGGAGTGTTAGAGCCAAAGTTGCACTTCCCAAGACTCTTATCATCCCATACACAGGGAGAAGAGTGCATCTAAGGCCCTACTGGCTGATGAAGTTCATGGATGACAAGGGTGTGAGAAGATTCTTCAGATTAGAAGACCAATTGAGTATCTCTAGCAATGAGACTCACTTGGAGATGCAAGAAATGTTAGATCTCTCAGAATCTGATGAATTAGAATTCCACAGACAGCTCCAGAATCAAATTGAAGAAAACAACAGAAAGCTTGGAAGAAGATCCAGACCTTCAAGAAACTAGAAAAATCTGCTCAGGCTAGAGGAGCATCTTGAACTGACTGTGAGCCAAACCTTGTATATTTTGTTTAAATTGAAGCACTTTCAGTTTTATCTACTTATCTTTAAAGATATATGTTAAGGATGTTTTGTGATCATCAAGTGTCTCTTAATTTATGGCTACAATTCCAGTAGACATAAATTGGGGGAGATTGTTGTGAATATGTTGTGTACTTGATGATCACTTAAACAAAATGTCTAAGTAGATTTTACTTAGTGAAATTATGTAGCACTCGACGGATAAGAATTATAGTCCCGACGGATAACTCATTATAGTCCCGACGGATGATTAACTTATTATCCATCGAGTGAGTAGCTTATGTAATAATAAGTTTGTAGCACAGTGTTGTATGCACCTTTGTATAGAATCTGTAGTAGCATATAAGTCATGTTGACTTTAACTAGATATGCAGAATAAGTTGATTAATTGTACATAAGCAATGTCTTGTAATTCTGTATAAGTGAAATGAAGTCAAATGCCAAAATAGCTACCAACGGATGATTAACAAAGCTTCGACGGATGATCAAATGACTATCAACGGATGCTTAACAAAGCTTCGACGGATGATCAAATGACTATCAACGGATGTTTAACATAGCAGTCGACGGATGATCAATTAAGTCATCGACGGATGATCTGAAAGTCGACGGATGATCATATCAAGATTCAAACATCAGTTGAACAGTGAAAGCTGACACACAGCCGTTGAGTTGGATACAAACACATTGTGGAAGCCCATTAACTGGGTAATAGAGGACGAAAAGCAGCAAAGATCAAGACTGTTAGATTTTATATTTGTTCAGTTCTTTTGACTTTGTAATCTTGGTAATATATAAACCAAGAGAGTAGCAAATAGAAAAATAACTGAGATAGCTAATAAACTAAAACAGAGAAATCTTTGTAAGCACTATCTTTAGCATTTCCTGTATTCTCAGCAGTTCTATTTTGTAAGTAGCTGTGAGCTTTTCTGCACACAGAGTCCTCTCGATATATTATATATATCTCTGGTGGAATTGTTTAAATCCACCAGAAAGTTTTTAAAGACTCTTGTTTTTAATTACTTATGTTTTGATTCATTCAAGTTTAAATTCCGCATTGTGCTAATCAAAACAGATATATCCATAATCGAGTTGAACATTTTTATTTCAAGAAAAAGGTTCAAGAATTCCATTCAACCCCCCTTCTGTAATTCTTGCTATATTGTTAAGGGACTAACACAATGAGAGTAATAAACTCAAGTGCTGGGCACAAGAGAAAAGGGTCCTTGCAGACCTTTTGAGAATTAAACTCAACAGTCAGGTGCCATTGGTATATTTGCCAATAATGAATGCACCTCAGGTAAGTGAGGTAAATACTTCCTTCAACTCCTACTACTTCCAACCCCATTATTTCTTTGCCTTCAAGTGTGGCCATGGAATCTGTGCCTTTGTCCCTACAGATTCCTACCAAAGCCACCAAACCTAAAGTTTCAAGAACAAAGTCAAAGAAAGCCACCTCTGTTGTTTCTCAAAAGACAACAATTGTAAAAACTACCATCAACCCTGAGGGGAGTGAACAGGGTGTGAGTGGTGAGGGGAGGGGTGAACATCAAGAAACCCCCTAGGATAAGGTAGGAGAGGTGAGTGGTACCTTAGCTAGCCAAGCCACAGTTTCTCAAAAGACTGTGGTGGTTGAAAAGATTTCAAACTCATCCCTAGTTGCATCCTCTCAAAAGGGTGCAGTTATTGAAAATAGTCCCCAACCAGGGACACAGAACAAAAGAGTGAGGGACACTGAAACCACACACTAACCTGTAAAAGCCTTTACAAGAAGAAAGAAGGTTAAAACCTTAATTTCCACACAGGGTGCACACACTGCACAGATACACCTACCTGTATCTATGCCTTCTCAAATTCAGCTTAATGTGACTCCAACAAATGTGGAGTCACAACCCCATTCTCTCATAATTAATATACATCAATCACCAAATTCTCCATCACCATCTCTGGATGTGGACATAATATTCACATCAATTCCTGATTCTCCCTCTTTACAACTCAGGGAGGAGCCCCACTCAAATACTGGTGATCATCATCTTTTAGATGATTTGTTGGATCATCAGCCAATTCTTTCAGACTTGGTTGAAGAATCTGTGTCTCCTAAATTAAAATCAATCCACACAGATTCAACAATCATGTCCCTTTCAATTTCTACTTCTTTTCCTTCATCAACGGATATTACTCATCCGTTGACAAGTGGTTATTCTTTGACGGATAAGCTTAACAGCAGTTATCCGTTGATACCATCAGTTCCTACTTCAACGGATACTCCCTATCCGTTGATAATCTCTACACAAATAACTGAATCAATTCCAAGTGTAGAAGACATGGTTACTGTACAATCACTTCTAGGATTGAGGGAAGGGAGTGAAAATTTGAGTGAGAGGCTGGGTTGCTCCCAGGCAAAAGGAGAGCTTGAGAGTCTAAATATGCATGCTATTTCTTCCAGCATGGCAAAAAAAAGTGAGAGGAGTGCCACCTTAGTAGGTGAGGGTGAGGGTGTGAGGTGTGTGAGCCAGGGGGAGCCCCTGATGCAAGAATATAGAGAAATTGAGAGAAAAGCAGGTACAAAAGGTATAAGGGTGGATCCAACCATTGCTAGTGAGTCAATGATTGTTGATGATGCTGAAAAGGAAAGACAATTTCAGCAACATTACAAAGCTGTAATTGATAACATTTCCTTGGATGCTGACACTTTTACTCATTCTGTGTCAGCCTATCAACTGTTGGCTGCTCAGGGCAATGTGGAGGCAGAACAGACTTTGAACCTAGTACATACTTCAGAATCTCTACAAAGGGATAAAGCTGCTGTCAATAGGATGCCTTCTCAAGCTGGTAAGCCATCTGAAGAATTTGGAGTAAATTCTGATGATGATGACTCTGTCTCATTTGATGGAAGCATGAACTTAGGGGGAGATGCAGGCCCTAGTTCAGTTCCAAATCTACCTGACTGGACCATGACTAAAGAATCTACACCAGGACAGTTCAGTGTCTCCTTGGTCAAACAAGTTATGGCTATTCAAAAGGCCCTTCAGGAAACTTCAGATACTGGTACCAAGGCTATTCTTCAAGCCCACCTAGATTCTCTACATCTCATAAAACTACAGCAACTAAGACAAAATCTGAGTGTGGATGAACTCAAGAAGGATATAGCTGACTTGAAGTCCTACAATTCTGAGAAGCTGGATTCAGTCATGCCCTATGGTACCATGCAGGACTTGTTACTGAGATTGAGAAGATAATCAGATGCTGAAAAGAGGCTGGCCAAGTTGGAAGACAGAGTTCAAGTCATTAAAAACTCTGCGGTCACCATTCTTCAGAATCAACAGTCTCAAACAAGTCTACTCATGCAGCTGGCAAAAGCACAAGGCTTGACCCCTCTCCTTGATGATAACAAAAAGGGGGAGAATAAAGGGAAAAGGGAAGGAGAGCCATCTACCAACATTCAAATATCCAAAGTGCTAGTTCCTGCCATCACCACTTCTCCAACACTTCAGATCAAAGGAAAGCTTGATGGAATTAATCTAATCCAGCTAGTAGCAGCTGAGATGCAGTTAAAAGAGCAAAGGAGGAGAATTGATGAAGGATGCAACAAGTGTTTGGCTTTACAACAACAAAATCCTTATCTGTGAAGCATAGCACAAAGGTTGAGCCAATCACTATGGAATACAAGCCAGTAAGGAGGAATAAGGTTGGAGAAACTTCCTTCAAGAACTTAAGCCTGTGGTACTCAAGCCCAACATTAGACTTAACAAGGATTCTACAAAGAATCCCCTTAACTTTGCTCAATTGAAAGAAGTGGACTTTCCTCTTCCAAAGCCTGATGAAGACAAAGTTCTGGGTGGCAGCATCATAAAGCACAAAGAGACCAATGATGTAGTGGAAAGAATGAATATGGCTATCATTTATAGAGAGGGAAAGAGTATCTGTGTGATGTAAGGACTTCCCAAATTATCAAAAGCCAAGAGGGAAGAGACCAAAAGGCTGAAGGAAGAAGCTAAAAAGCTGAAGGCTGACAAAAGAGCACAAGCAAAGCTTGAAAAATAGCTAGAGTCAAGTCAGACTGAAGAAAGGGAGAAAATTGAAGACAAGAGTGAAGAAAACAAGATTGAAAGCAAAAATGGATATGGGGAATGTGGTAGGTGAGAGTGTAGAGGAAAGAAAGGAATGGCAGAAAGGGAACATAAAGAAGGCCAATGTAAAAAGGAAGAGTGGAGATGACACTGAAGAAACCCAATCTAAATCTAAACCGCTACCTTCTATTCCTGAACCCATTGTGCCTGATCCCTATTTAAATATCCATGGTGAAATAATCATTCCTAAGGAGGAACCCATTGATTGGGACACTATCAAATTGCCCACATTCTTAAATACTTCTCCACCACCAAAGAAACAGAAAAGAAAAACCAAATCAACACCTCCCCTAACCTCAAGAAAATTCACTTAGAAACCCAAGCCTAAGCCACAAGCCTCAAAGGATGATTAAGTTCACATTTGTGACATAAAGGAACAGACAGACATTGAACTCTACCTGGGTGAGCTGGAGGAAGTAAGGGGAATAGATGCCTACAGACAGCTACCAGAAAGATTAGTGTTCAAGTACAAAGGAAATGGGGAAATGACTTGGCCCCTTTACAGAATTCTGGATGAAGGCTATTCTACCTTGGTTAGAGTCTACTCAGCTATCAAAAGGGATTCTGGCTTTACCAGGAAAGCCAAAACTGAGATTCTCAACAAGATTGCCAGCATAAGGAAAATTTGGTGGGAGCCCAATTCCTTGCCTAGAACATTACTCATCCCTGAACATGAAATTACAATTCACAAATCACCTCATTGGCTGATGGAGTTCAGAGACAATAAAGGAGTCAGAAGATTCTTCAGACTTGAAGACCAGCTTAAAATTGCCAATAATGAAACTCTCAAGGACATACAATCTAAGTTGGAAATCAGTGAAGAAGATGAAGCTGAATTCTATAGACAACATCAACTCCAAGTAGAGGAAAATGACAGGAGGCTAGGGAAGAAAACAAGGGATCAAAGGAAAAGAAAGTAATCTGCTCAGCCTAAAGGAGCACCCTTGGAAACAATGTAATCCTTCAATTCTATCTCAGTACATACACTTTTGCAGCACTTTTGAATTTCTACTTGATTTTAATTCGTATATTTGTTAAGTGTTTTGTTATCATCAAGTTAAACCCAAATTTATGCCTACAATTCTAGTAGACATAAATAGGGGGAGATTGTTAGGAATATGTGTATTAGTTTGATGATAAGTTAAACAAAACACTTAAGTAGAAATCTGGTGTTTGTAGCCTCAACGGATAAGACCATTCTTGCTATCCGTTGATGGAGTAGCTTTACTTAGAAATAAGTTTAGTATTGCAGCAATTTCAGTTTCTGTATTCAAGTTATAATTCTTAGATCTTGTGGGAAATTATAAGTCATGTTGACTACCAGTGGATATGCAAATAGGAGGGCTAACTGTAAATATTTCGTGCCTTCTAATTTTGTATAAGTGAAGAAGTATCAACTGATAAGTTAAAGGTCTTCAACGGATAAGAAACAAAGCTTCAACGGATGTCTCTAAAGCTTCAACGGATAACATTCATCAACGGATGAGTGCATCAACGGATAAAGCTTCAACTGCTAATGCATCAACGGATAAAGCCATCAACGAATGAAAGCTTCAACAGATGCTAAGTTCAATAGCAGTTGACAGTGACAATTCATAAGCTGACAGAGGCACATGAGTTGACAGAGATAATTGGAATGTGGCAGCCTCTTGGAGGAATCAAGAAAATGCAGCATTTCCATTCTGGTGCAAACAAGGAAGTATTCAAAGATTCACAGATTATCCTAGATTGCATTGGATAGAGAAATAAAGAAGAAACATGTGAAGAGTCTTTTCAATTGTATTTTATATTTTTATCTTCACTTGTAAACTTGGTGATATATAAACCAAGTTGCATCTAGTAATTAGAGTGTGAATTTTCTAGAGCTGTTTAGAAAAACATTGAGAGAAAATCATCTAGTTTATACTAGGACGCAGCTGTGATCAATTCTTTGAATCACAGATTTTCTGAAATAACACATCTCTGGTGGAACAACAAATCCACCAGAAAAGTTTTTAAGTCTTTTGTGTTCTTTACATTTGTGTTTGAATATATATCTGTCTGCATTAGCTCAAAGCAATTCACACACAGTTGTTCATCAAAACACATAGCCTTTGAAACTGCTCAAAACTTGAAAAAGTTTTGAGATTTACATTCAACCCCCTTCTATAAATCTCATTGTTAGTTCCTTGGGAATAACAAAACTCCCAACATATTTTTGGGCTGAGGCTGTTAACTGTGCATGTTACACTCAGAATATTTCTCAAATCAATCAGGCAAAAGGCATGACTCCCTATAAATTGTTCAAGAGAAGAAAACCAACCTTAAACTTTCTTCATGTCTTTGGTTGCATATGCTACATTCTAAGGAATCAACCTGATCACAAAGGGAAGTTTGATGCAAAGGTTGATGAAGGGATATTTGTTGGTTATTCTGTTGGAAAATCATATAGGGTCTACAATCTAAGAACCAACATTGTTATGGAATCTGTGCATGTTGTGTTTGATGATAAAAAGATTGATGGACTAAAAGATGAGGGACATCATGAAGGACTCAAATTTGACAACATTGAGATATATTGTGATGATAGTGAAGATGAGAATGATGGAGAAGGCACCTCGAAAAGGATTCAAAATCTTCCTTTGGATAATGTACAAAATACTGCATCAGTTGAAAGTCATAATTCAGCATCCGTTGATAGAAGTAATGCAGCATCCGTTGAAAGACAAAGTGCATCATCCGTTGAAGTACATAATGAAGCATCCGTTGATCATAGTCTATCAACGGATAATCAATTTACTTCATCAGTTGATAGAACTCCCAGTTCCTTTCAAAGGATCAGTAACTCAGGGGGAGTTTCAACCAATCAACACTCTATCTCACATCATGATAATACTGAGGCAACCTCATCTAGAGCTAATCTATCACCTCAAAGGAAATGGACCAAGAATCATCCTTTTGAATTGATCATTGGTGATGCAACATCTAAGGTGCAGACTAGAAGGGCTACTCAAGATGAATGTTTATACAGTAGTTTTCTATCACAGGAGGAACCTAAGAGAGTGGAAGAAGCTCTATTGGATCCAGATTGGATTTTACAAATGCAAGAGGAGCTAAACCAATTTGAGAGGAACAAGGTATGGAAGTTGGTACCCAAGCCAACGAACAAGAGCTCTATTGACACAAAATGGGTATTCAGAAATAAGATGGATGAAAATGGCATTGTCATAAGGAATAAAGCTAGATTGGTTGCCAAGGGCTATTCTCAACAAGAGGGAATAGATTTTGATGAGACATTTGCTCCAGTTGCAAGTCTTGAAGCCATCAGAATCTTTCTAGCCTATGCAGCCCATTCCAATTTCAAAGTCTATCAAATGGATGTCAAGAGTGCATTTCTGAATGGAGAATTGGAGGAAGAAGTTTATGTAAGCCAACCTCTAGGATTTGAAGATTCAAACTTTCCAGACTGTGTATTATCTGTTGAAAGCACTCTATGGACTAAAGCAAGCACCTAGAGCCTGGTATGAGACTTTGTCAAAATTTCTCCTAGATAATTACTTCACAAGAGGTACTGTTGACAAAACTCTTTTCTTTAGAAATGTTAACGGCTCTACAATACTTGTTCAAATCTATGTAGATGATATTATATTTGGTTCTACAGATGATAAGCTTTGTAAAAAGTTTGCTCAGTTAATGCAAAGTAAATATGAAATGAGCATGATGGGAGAGCTAACTTATTTTCTTGGTTTACAAGTTAAACAAGTTAGTGGTGGAATTTTCATTAGTCAAACTAAATATATTTATGATCTTTTAAAGAAGTTTGACTTAATGGATTGTTCATCTGCAAAAACTCCCATGGCCAGTGCCCCCAAGTTTGAATTAAACAAGGCTGAAAAGTCTGTGGACATTACAAGTTATAGAGACATGGTTGGCTCACTTCTATATTTAACTGCTAGTAGACCTGATATAATGTTTTCTACATGTCTCTGTGCTAGATTTCAAGCTGACCCTAAAGAATCTCACTTAGTGGCTATTAAAAGAATTTTCAGATATCTCAAAGGGACTCCAAATCTAGGAATTTGGTACCCTAGAGAGTCTGGTTTTGATCTAATTGGCTACTCAGATGCAGATTATGCAGGTTGCAAAATAGATAGGAAAAGTACAACTGGCACCTGTCAATTTCTAGGGAATAAGCTTGTGTCATGGTTCAGCAAGAAGCAAAATTCTGTTTCTACATCAATAGCTGAAGCTGAGTACATTGCTGCTCGTAGTTGCTGTGCACAGATACTGTGGATGAGGAATCAACTATTTGACTATGGGCTAAATGTTAACAAAATTCCAATATTCTATGACAACACAAGTGCCATTGCCATTACTGAAAATCCAGTATAGCACTCAAGAACCAAGCACATTGACATCAAGTACCACTTCATAAGGGAACATGTGATGAATGGTACAGTGGAACTCCATTTTGTTCCAAGTGAAAAGCAGATTGCAGACATATTTACCAAGCCACTTGATGAATCAACATTCACAAGATTAGTAAGTGAGCTAGGTATGCTTAATTATTCATAAATTCATGTCCTTATTATAATTTGATTTGTAGCCTGAAATGAATTTGTTGCAAGAACAAAGTTGGATTTAAGTAAAGTTTATTCTTTCAATGGATATTCCCTATCCGTTGAAAGCCAAAATTGTTCTATCAACGGATGTTCATTACCCGTTGAAAGACAAATACATTTCTGGTAATTTTATCCTTCAACGGATAAAACTGTGTTAATCTTCAACAGATAACTGTTTACCTCATCCGTTGAAGTGTCACATCAGTTGTTTTAAGTTAGTCACAGCCGTTGATTCTTTTACTTAACCGTTGATACATATATATATATACACAGTTGTATGTATTTGTATTAAAGGCAGTTTTTAAAATTCATACGGTTTTCTTTATTCTCAAACGACTGTAATTTACTTAACAATATTGTTTAATCATTCTCCTTATGTTTTAATTTGAGAAAGTATAAAAGCCCTTTGAATTCTTATTTTCACTTTACGCTTTCTTGCAATTTTTCAAAAGCTTTTACTCTCTTTCTCTCCCAAAACTCTCAACTTTTCTCTGCAACCTCTACCCACGACAATGGCACCAGTAGTAAAGATAATGTCCCAGTCCGGATTTGTCTATGAGAAAAACAATTTCGTAGCTTTGCTGGAAAAGAATGAAGCCCACTCAGATTATCACAAGATGATGGACTTCATCAGGAACTGTAAACTAAGCTATGCAATGCTGGAAGCCCCAACTATTTACTGTGAGGTAATTGAGGAGATTTGGACAACTGCAGAGTTCAACCCCACTGATATGACCATCACTTTCACTCTCAAAGGTAAAGATTACTGTATTAACTGTGATGATATACAGTCCTGTTTCAAACTACCTGAGAACAATGCCATGACACCACACACTGATAATGATGTATCTAGCATGTTAGATTCCATATGCTATTCTTTTGATTCTGCTAGTTTAGGGAGTATTAGAAGAATAGGCCTTAGGAAAGAATGGAGTTTTCTTGGTGATGCCTTTATCAAGGTTTTCTCTGGAAAAATTAGTAATTTTGATGCAATAACTTCATTTCTTGTTAATATGCTCTATATGCTAGTTTCTGATAGGTATTTTTATTTTAGCAACTATGTTATGCTATAATTAGGTACCAGGTTAGGTAACAAAGCTAATAGACCTCATAACATCTACTATGCTAGATTCTTTATGTTATTGGCTAACCATGTTACTGAAGGTTTGGTCATAACCAATGAGAGTAATAAACTCAAGTGTTGGGCACAAGAGAAAAGGGTCCTTGCAGACCTTTTGAGTATTAACCTCAACAATCAGGTGCCATTGGTATATTTACCAATAATGAATGCACCTCAGGTAAGTGAGGTAAATACTTCTTCAACTCCTACTACTTCCAACCCCATTATTTCTTTGCCTTCAAGTGTGGCCATGGAATCTGTGTCCTTGTCCCAACAGATTCCTACCAAGGCCACCTAACCTAAAGTTTAAAAACCAAAGTCAAAGAAAGCCACCTCTGTTGTTTCTCAAAAGACAACAGTTGTAACAACTACCATAAACCCTGAGGGGAGTGAACGGTGTGTGAGTTGTGAGGGGAGGGGTGAACATCAAGTAACCCCCAGGATAAGGTAGGAGAGGTGAGTGATACCCCAGCTAGCCAAGCCACAGTTTCTCAAAAGACTGTGGTGGTTGAAAAGGATTCAAACTCATCCCTAGCTGCATCCTCCCAAAAGGGTGCAGCTATTGAAAATAATCCCCAACCAGGGACACAGAACAAAAAAGGGAGGGACACTGAAGCCACACACTCACCTGTAAAAGCCTTTGAAAGAAGAAAGAGGGTAAAAACCTTAGTTTCCACACAGGGTGCACACACTACACAAATACACCCACCTGTATCTATGCCTTCTCAAATTCAGCTTGATGTGACTCCAATAAATGTGGAGTCACAGCCCCATTCTCTCAAAATTGACACACATCAATCACCAAATTCTCCATCACCATCTCTGGATGTGGACATGATATTCACATCAATTCCTGATTCTCCCTCTTTACAACTCAGGGAGGAGCCCCACTCAAATACTGGTGATCATCATCTTTTAGATAATTTGTTGGATCATCGGCCAATTCTTTCAGACTTAGTTGAAGAATCTGTGTCACCTAAATTAAAATCAATCAACACAGATTCAACAATTATGTCACTTTCAATTTCTACTTCTTTTCCTTCTTCAACAGATATTCCTCATCCGTTGACTAGTGGTTGTTCTTCGACGGATAAGCTTAACAACAATTATCCGTTGATACCATCAGTTTCTACTTCAACGGATACTCCCTATCTGTTGATAGTCTCTACACAAACAACTGACTCAATTCCAAGTGTAAAAGACATGGTTACTGTACAATCACTTCTAGGATTGAGGGAAGGGAGTGAAAATTTGAGTGAAAGGCTGGGTTGCTCCCAGGCAAAAGGAGAGTTTGAGAGTCTAAATATGCATGCTATTTCTTCCAGCATGGCAAAAGAAAGTGAGAGGAGTGCCACCTTAGTAGGTGAAGGTGAGGGTGTGAGGAGTGTGAGCCAGGGGGAGCCCCTGATGCAAGAAAAGAGAGAAATTGAGAGAAAAGCAGGTACAGAAGGTATAAGGGTGGATCCAGCCATTGCTAATGAGTCAATGATTGTGGATGATGCTGAAAAGGAAAGACAATTTCAGCAACATTACAAAGCTGTAATTGATAACATTTCCTTGGATGCTGACACTTTTACTCATCCTGTATCAGCCTATCAATTGTTGGCTACTCAGGGCAATGAGGAGGCAGAAAAGACTTTAAATCTAGTACATACTTCAGAATCTCTACAAAGGGATAAAGTTGTTGTCAACTTGATGCCTTCTACAGCTGGTGAGCCATCTGAAGAATTTGGAGTAAATTCTAATGATGATGACTCTGTTTCATTTGATGGAAGCATGAACTTAGGGGGAGATGAAGGCCCAAGTTCTATTCCAGATTTACCTGAATGGGCATTGATAAAGGAGTCTACACAAGGACAATTCAATGTATCCTTAGTCAAACAAATCATGTCTATCCAAAAAGCCATTCAGAACACCTCCAATGCTAGTACCAAGGCTATTCTTCAAGCCCACCTAGATTCCCTACATCTCATAAAGCTATAGCAATTAAGACAGACTCTGAGTGTGGATGAACTCAAGAAGGATATAGCTGACTTGAAGTCCTACAATTTTAAGAAGCTGGATTCAGTCATGCCCTATGGTACCATGCAGGACTTATTATTGAGACTGAGAAGAGAATCAGATGCTGAAAAAAGGCTGGCCAAATTGGAGGACAGAGTTCAAGTTATTGAAAACTCTGTGGTCACCATTCTTCAAAATCAACAGTCTCAAACAAGTCTTCTAATGCAACTGGCTAAAGCACAAGGTCTGACTCCTCTCCTTGATGATAACAAAAAGGGGGAGAATAAAGTGGAAGGGGGAGGGGAGCCATCTACAAATATTCAAATATCCAAAGTGCTAGTTCCTACCATCACTACTTCTCCAACACTTCAAATCAAAGGAAAGCTTGATGGAATTGATCTAATCCAGCTAGCAGCAGCTGAGATGAAGGTGAAGGTGAAGGAGCAAAGGAGAAAAATTGATGAAAGGATGCAACAAGTGTTTGGCTCTACAACTTCAAAATCATTATCTGTGAAATATAGCACAAATGTTGAGCCAATCATTATGGAGCATAAGCCAGTAAGGAGGAATAAGGTTGGAGAAACTTCTTTCAGGAATTTGAAACCCATGGTACTCAAGCCATCCACTAGACTTAACAGGGACTCTACAAAGAACCCTCTAAACTTTGGTCAACCAAAAGAAGTGGATTTTCCTCTTCCAAAACCTGATGAAGACAAAATTTTGGGTGGTAGCATCATAAAGCACAAAGAGACCAATGATGTAGTGGAAATGATGAATATGGCTATCATTTATAGAGAGGGAAATAGTATCTGTGTGATGCAAGGACATCCCAAATTCTCAAAAGCCAAGAGGGAAGAAACCATGAGGTTAAAGGAAGAAGCTAAAAAGCTGAAGGCTGACAAAAGAGCACAAGCAAAGCTTGAAAAACAGCTAAAGTCAAGTCAGACTGAAGAAAAGAAGAAGATTGAAGACAAGAGTGAAGAAGACAAGATTGAAAGCAGAAATATAGATATGGGGAATATGGTTGGTGAGAGTGTGGAGGAAAGAAAAGAATGGCAGAAAGGGAATAGAAAGAAGGCCAATGCAAAAAGAAAGAGTGGAGATGACACTGTGGAAACCCAATCAAAATCTAAACCACTACCTTCCATTCCTGAACCTTTTGTTGCTGATCCTAGTATAAATGTCCATGGTGAACCAATCATCCCTAAAGAGGATCCTATTGATTGGGACACCATCAACTTGCCTACCTTCCTAACTACCTCTCCACCACCAAAGAAACTGAAAAGAAAATCCAAATCAACACCTCCCCCAACCTCAAGTAAATTCACTCAGAAATATAAACCTAAGCCTAAGCCACAAGCCTCAAAGGATGATTATGTTCACATTTGTGACATAAAAGAGTTTACAGATATTGAACTCTATCTGAAAGAGCTGGAGGAAGTAAGGGGAATAAGTACATACAAACAGCTCCCAGAAAGGCTAGTGTTCAAGTATAAAGGAGGTGAGGAAAGGACTTGGCCTCTTCAAAGAATTCTGAATGAAGGCTATTCTACCTTGGTTAGAGTCTACTCAGCTATCAAAAGGGATTCTGGCTTTACCAGGACTGCCAAAACTGAGATTCTCAACAAGATTGCCAGCATAAGGAAAACTTGGTGGGAGTCTAATTCCTTGCCTAGAACATTACTCATACCTGAGCATGGAATTATAATTCATAAATCACCTCATTGGTTGATGGAGTTCAGAGACAATAAAGGAGTTAGAAGATTTTTCAGACTTGAAGACCAGCTTCAAATTGAAACTCTCAAGGACATGTAATCTAAGTTGGATATCAGTGAAGAAGATGAAGCTGAATTCTACAGACAACTCCAACTCCAAGTAGAGGAAAATGACAGGAGGAAGGGGAAGAAAACAAGGGATCAAAGGAAAAGAAAATAATTTGCTCAGCCTAAAGGAGCATCCTTGGAAATAATGTAATTCTTCAATTCTATCTCAGTACATACACTTTTACAGCACTTTTGAATTTCTACTTGATTTCAGTTCATATATTTGTTAAGTGTTTTGTTATCATCAAGATAAACCCAAATTGATGCCTACATTTCTAGTAGACGTAAATAGGGGGAGATTGTTAGGAATATGTGTATTAGTTTGATGATAAGTTAAACAAAACACTTAAGTAGAAATCTAGTGTTTGTAGCCTCAACGGATATGACCATTCTGGCTATCCGTTGATAGAGTAGCTTTACTTAGAAATAAGTTTAGTATTGTAGCACATTTCAGTTTCTGTATTTAAGTTATAATTCTTAGATGTTGTGAGAAATTATAAGTCATGTTAACTACTAGTGGATATGCAAATAGGAGGGCTAATTATAAATATTTCATGCTTTGTAATTTTGTATAAATGAAGTAGTATCAACTGATAAATTAAAGGCCTTCAATGGATGAGAAACAAAGCTTCAACAGATGTCTCTAAAGCTTCAATAGATAACATCCATCAACGAATGAGTGCATCAACGGATAAAGCTTCAACTGCTAATGCATCAACGGATAAAACTTCAACTGATAAAGCATCAACGGATAAAGCCATCAACGGATGAAAGCTTCAACTGATGCTCAGTTCAATAGCAGTTGACAGTGACAATTCATAAGCTGACAGAGGCACATGGGTTGACAGAGACAATTGGAATGTGGTAGCCTCTTGGAGGAATCAAGAAAATGCAGCATTTCTATTCTGGTGCAAACAAGGAAGTATTCAAAGATTCACAGATTATCCTAGATTGCATTGGATAGAGAAATGAAGAAGAAACATGTGAAGAACCTTTTTAATTGTATTTGTACTTTTGTCTTCACTTGTAAACTTGGTGATATAAAAACCAAGTTGCAACTAGTAATTAGAGTGTGAATTTTTCCAGAGCTATTTAGAAAAATCCAGAGAGAAAATCATCTAGTTTGTACTAGGACGCAGCTGTGATCAATTCTTTGAATCACAGATTTTCTGAAATACACATTTCTGGTGGAACAACAAATCCACTGGAAAAGTTTTTGAAGCCTTGGTGTTCTTTACATTTGTGTCTTGAATATATATTTGTCTGCACCTGCTCAAAGCAATTCACACACAAATGTTCATCAAAACACTTAGCCTTTGAAACTGCTCAAAACTTGAAAAAGTTTTGAGATTTACATTCAACCCCCCTTCTGTAAATCTCATTGTTAATTCCTTGGGAATAACAAATCTACAGAAGCTATCTACGCTATGAAATTTCAACCAAAGTTGCTAGAGAAGATTCGCCGCCGTCAAGAAGAAGTGATGAGTCAAGATGATGACTTAATGGGAGAAGAAATCACAACTCAGAAGGATAATGAAGGAATCCTACGCCTTATATCAAGAATCTGGATTCCTAACGTGACAGAACTAAAAGAAGAAATATTGCGAGATGCGCACAGTTCAAAGTATTCCATTCATCCACGAAGTACAAAAATGTATCGCGATCTGAAGGAAAACTTTTGGTGGCCAAATATGAAGAAGGAAATAGCAGAATGGGTAAGTAAATGCTACACATGCCAGCGAGTTAAAGCGGAACATCAACGTCTAAGCGGATTATTACAACCGTTAGATATTCCAGAATGGAAATGGGAACATTTAGTGATGGATTTTGTGGTAGGACTACCAAGGACTAAAGCTAATCATGATGCGATATGGGTAATGTTAGTCCCTTAACAATATAACAAGAATTACAGAAGGGTGGTTGAATGGAATTCTTGAACTTTTTCTTGAGATAAAAATGTTCAACTCGATTATAGATATATTTGTTTTGATTAGCACAATGCGGAATATAAACTTTAATGAATCAAAACAAGAGTAATTAAAAACAAGAGTCTTTAAAAACTTTCTGATGGATTTAAACAATTTCACCAGAGATATATTTAATATATCGAGAGGACTCTGTGTGCAGAAATGCTCACAGCTGCTTATACAAAATAGAACTACTAAGAACACAGGAAATGCTAAAGATAGTGCTTACAAAGATTTCTCTGTGTTTGTTTCTTAGCTCTCTTAGTTGTTTTTTTTATTTGCTACTCTCTTGGTTTATATATTACCAAGATTACAAAGTCAAAAGAACTGAATAAATATAAAATCTAACAGTCTTGATCTTTGCTGCTTTTCGTCCTCTATTACCCAGTTAATGGGCTTCCACAGTGTGTTTGTATCCAACTCGACGGCTGTGTGTCAGCTTTCACTGTTCAACTGATGTTTGAATCTTGATATGATCATCCGTCGACTTTCAGATCATCCGTCGATGACTTACTTGATCATCCGTCGACTGCTATTTTAAACATCCGTTGATAGTCATTTGATCATCCGTCGAAACTTTGTTAATCATCCGTTGGTAGCTATTTTGGCACTTGACTTCATTTCACTTATACAGAATTACAAGACATTGCTTATGTACAGTTAATCAACCTATTCTGCATATCTAGTTAAAGTCAACATGACTTATATGCTACTACAGATTCTATACAAAGGTGCATACAACACTGTGCTACAAACTTATTATTATATAAGCTACTCACTCGATGGATAATAAGTTACTCATCCGTCGGGACTAAAATGAGTTAACCGTCGGGACTATAATTATTATCCGTCGAGTGCTACATTATTTCACTAAGTAAAATCTACTTAAATGTTTTGTTTAGGTAATCATCAAGTGCATAACATATTCACAACAATCTCCCCCAATTTATGTCTACTGGAATTGTAGCCATAAATTAAGAGATACTTGATGATAACAAAACATCCTAAATATATATCTTTAAAGATAAGTAGATAAAACTGAAAGTGCTTCAATTTAAACAAGATATACAAGGTTTGGCTCACAGTCAGTTCAAGATGCTCCTCTAGCCTGAGCAGATTTTTCTAGTTTCTTGAAGGTCTGGATCTTCTTCCAATCTTTCTGTTGTTTTCTTCAATTTGATTCTGGAGCTGTCTGTGGAATTCTAATTCATCAGATTCTGAGAGATCTAACATTTCTTGTATTTCCAAGAGAGTCTCATTGCTAGAGATACTCAATTGGTCTTCTAATCTGAAGAATCTTCTCACACCCTTGTCATCCATGAATTCCATTCGCCAGTAGGGCCTTAGATGCACTCTTCTCCCTGTGTATGGGATGTTAAGAGTTTTGGGTAGTGCATCTTTGGCTCTAACACTCCTTAGCTCTTCAATCTTCTTTAATACTAATCTTCTTGCAGTTACATTAAACCCAAAGTTTTTCTTGAAGGATGAATAGACTTTGATCAACACAGCTTGGCTTTCTTGAAGTATCCTGTGAAGAGGCCACTGAATCTCCCTTCCTCCTTTGTACTTGAATACCAACCTTTCAGGTAGGTTTCTGTATGCATCAATTGTCCTTACCTCATCCAGCTCCTCCAGATAAAGGTTTAGGTCTGAGAATTCTTTGATGTCACATAAGTACAAGTAGTCTCCCTTGTTGATCTTGGGTTGAGCTTTGACTACTGCCTTGGATTTGAGAGGTGACAGCTTCACTTTCTTGACTGCCCTTGATTTTGTCCTTCTTGGCTTGGTGAGAATTGGCAAGTTGAAGTCAGGAATTGGTAATTTATCCCACTCTATTGGCTCATCCTTTGGCACAATAGGCTCTCCATGTATGTTCCTGTAGGGGTCCACCACCCTTATGTCTTCAAATACCACAGAGGGCTTTGATGCTTGAGTTTCAGCTTTAGTGGATTCCATTGGAAATTGATCTTCCAATTCCTTGTTAACAATATCCAACTTTCTTTTTGTTCTTTTAGCCAGTTCTTTCTTTCTTGGGGATTTCTTCTGTTCTTCAATCTTCTTCTTTGATTCAGTAGCTTGAGTTGGTTGAGAGGGAATTTGTTGAGAAGAGTTCACAGCCTGTAGCTTGGTCAAGATAGCAAACTGTTCTTTCTTTTGTTTAGACTTCTTTGCATCTAGAGTAGCTTGCCTCTTTTCCTGCTTCAATCTGGCTTTTTCTTCTTCCTTTGCATGAGCAAATTGTGGATGTCTAGCTACCACACAAATTTCCTTCCCATTTCTGAATATTTTTGCAATTCTCTTTCTTGAGGCTGAATCAGCTGGATCTTTGTAGAGGAGAATAGATCTTAATAGAAGCTTCTTTTCATCAGGCTTGGGTGTCTTATACACAGTATCCATAGGGTTCTTCAAAGATGACTTTGGATAGTTTGCCCTTGGTTTAAGAATTATCTCAGCCTTTGTAGTCTTGATGCAGGAAGATTGTCCTTTCTCCAAATAGTTCATGCTCATCTCAATCACATTGATTGGCTTGACATGAGAGTGATGGATGGCTGACTGATCTGGTTCCTTGACTAATTGAAACTTTTTCTGTATTTCCTCATCAATCTTTTTCCAGTTGATCAGAGTCAACTCTTCTTTATCAGCATCTTTCAAATTTGCTGCTGCTGCATTTATAAGATCTATACCATCTGCAACTGGTGGCTTGGAGATAGTAATTGAAGGTACAATTACTTTGCTGATTTGAACTAAAATGTTCTCCCCCTCAGTTGGTCCTTTCTCCCCCTTACTTGATTCTCTCTCCCCTTTTTTGTTATCATCAAGTGGAGGAGTTAGGCCTTGTGCTTTAGCCAGTTGCATGAGAAGATTTGTCTGAGTCTGTTGATTTTGAAGAAGTAGAGCCACTGAATTCTCAATAACCTGAACTCTGGTCTCCAGCTTAGCTATCTTCTTGTCAGAATCTGATTCTCTTCTCAACCTTAGTAATAGATCATGCATGGTACCATATGGCATTATTGAATCCAGCTTCTCAGAGTTATATGTCTTTAAGTCAGCTATCTCCTTTTTCAATTCATCCACACTGAGATTCTGTCTTGAGTGTTGGATCTTCATTAAATGCAAAGAGTCTAGATGAGCTTTAAGAACAGCCTTGGTACCAGCATCTGAAGCTTCCTGAAGGGCTTGCTGAATAGCTGTTACTTGTTTTACCAAAGATACCTCAAATTGTCCTGGTGTAAATTCCTTTGCCCATGCCCATTCAGTTAAACTTAAAGCAGAACTTGGGCCTTCAGCTCCCCCTAAGTTCATGCTTCCATTCAAAGAACTAGAGTCATCATCATCAGAATTTACTCCAAATTCTTCAGATGGCTCTCCAGCTTGAGGAGGCATCCTGTTTACAGCAGCTTTATCTCTTTGAAGAGATTCTGTGGTGTGCACTAAGTGCAAAGTCTGCTCTGCCTCCACATTACCCTGAGCAGCCAACAGTTGATAGGCTGAAACAGGGTGAGTAAAAGTGTCAGCATCCAAGGAAATGTTATCAATTACAGCTTTGTAATGTTGCTGAAATTATCTTTCCTTTTCAGCATCATCCACAATCATTGACTCACTAGCAATGGATGGTTCCATCCTTATTTCTCCAGTACCTGCTTTTCTCTCATGTTCTCTCTTTTGTTGCATCAGGGTCTCACCCTGGCTCCCCACCCTCACACCCTCACCTTCACCTACTAAGGTGGGACTCCTCTCACTCACTTTTGCCAATCCTGAATGAATGGATTGCTGAGATTCACTCTTTTCCTCTCCTTTTGCCTGGGAGCAACCCAGCCTCTCACTTAATGCACTCTCCTCTCTCAGTCCTAAGAGTGATTGTATTACCACCAAATCTTCTGCACTTGAAATTATTGAATTTTGAAGTTGTGCAGAGACACTCGACGGATAAGTGATATCCGTCGGGTGAGTGGTAAAGCTATCCGACGGATAACTGCTGTTAAGCTTATCCGTCGGGATACAATCACTACTCGACGGATGAGCAATATCCATCGAGAGAGTAGAAATGAATGAGGTGGGAAGAGAAACTATTGTTGACTCTGTGTTGATTGAAGTTATTTGAGGCACAGATGTCACAATAGAATCAGAAAGAATTGGCAAGTGAGCCAACAAATCATCTAAAAGATGATGCTCACTTGCACTGGATTTTGGCTTCCCCAACAGAGTTAAAGAAGGGGAATCAGGAATTGAAATGTTTATCATGTCCACTTCCAGTGAGTTGGTTAGTGAGTATTATGTTTCAGTGGCTTCTATAATGAGAGATTTTGGCTGTGACTCCACATTTATTGGAGCCACATCAATCTGAATTTGAGAAGGTGCAGGGACTGTGTCTTTAGCACCAGTTTGCACTAAGTGTGTGCCCTGTGCATCCCCAGTTGTTTTGGATTTCTTCTTTCTAGTGTAAGTTTGGTGTGAGCTTGTGTCCCTAACCCTCTTGGCCTGTGCTCTTGGATGAGAGCTTTGTTCAATAGCCACATCCTTTTGGGAGGATGCAGCTAGAAGTGAGCTTCTGTCCTTTTTAAGCACTGTAGTTTGTTGGGAAACTGCAGTGTGGCTAGGCTGGGATTCACTCATCTCTTCAACCTTATCCTTGGGGTTTCTTTGATGTTCACCCCTTCCCTCACCTATCTTACCCTCCTTCACACTCCCCTCTTTGGCTTTGGTAGATTTTTCAACTGGTACCTTTTGAGAGATACCAGAGGGAGTTTTCTTTGATTTGGATTTGGGAATTGCAGTTGTTTTGGCAGCTTTGGTAGGCAACTGTTTGGTCATTTTCACAGTTGCCATAGCTATGCCTGAAGTCAAAGAAATAGAAGAGATTGGAATAGTTGAGGGTATGGATGAACTTACCTCACTTACCTGAGGTGTCAGCATTACAGGAAAATAGAACATTGGCACATCCTTGTGATGGTTGGCTCTGTTCAAGTCTGCAATGATTCTTCTCTCTTGAACCCAACAAGCTAATTTGTTGTTTGGGTTCTCAAGTTCAATCTCTTGACAAAGATGGTTAGCCAAAAGCATAAAAAATCTAGCATAGTAAATATTCTTTCCTCTTTTGGCTAAGTCACCTAGTTTAAAACCTAACTCATACACAACAAGGTCACTGAAATTATAATATTTGTCTGTAACTAGCATGTATAGCATGTTAAGCATGGAAATGTTCACAGAATCAAAATTACTGATTTTTCCAGAAAAGACTTTAGTTACTACATCACACAAGTAACTCCATTCCTTCCTAAGACCTAGTCTTCTAATTTCACTTAGTTTTGCAGTAGGAAGTGCATAATGAATGGAATTGAGCATATTGACAATATCAGTGTCAGTGTGTGGTGCAGTTACATTATCATCAGGAATCTTGAAACATGCTTTTATTACATCACTATTGATACAGAAATCATTACCTTTGATGGTCAGAGTGATGGCTTTTGTCAGTAGAGTTGTAGATTGCTGTTGTCCACATTTCCTCAACAACTTCACAATAGATTGTGGGTGATTCCAGCATAGCAAAACTTAACTTGCAGTTCTTCACGAAGTCCATTATCTTATGATAGTCTTCAGATTGCTGAATCCCCTTATTGACCAAGGTAGTGAAGTTGTTCTTCTCATAGATGAACCCAGTCTGTGACATGATCTTTACTACGGGTGCCATTGTTAGAGAAGAAAAGCTTGAGAGAGAATGAAATAACACAGTTGAATTTGAGAATGATAAAAAAAAATGATTAGAATGAAATAGGCTTTTATACTTTGCTCAAAATCAACGGATAAAAATAATAAAGAGAAGTAAATTACCCAATAGAAATTGCCTAAAATGACCGTTTTAAAATAAACTTTAAAAATTCCACTCATTATCCGTCGTGTAATGCTTATAAACTGTAAGTATACTCGATGGATAATGTTCAGGGAATTAACGGTTCAGATTTAGACACTTCGACGGATGAGGATAAGATGTTATCCGTCGAGCTTTAAAATATTCCAGAAAAGTAATTGATTTTTATTTACAATTTGTATATTGACGGATGACTCAACCCGATGGATAATGGTCATCCGTCGAGATACAAATTTTGACTTAGCCAAAATTTCATCCAAGACTAAAAATCAACTAAATTTCTGGCTTCTTTTCAACTTGCAAGAATAATTCAGATAAATTCAAGAGTAATTAAGCATACCTAACTCACTTACCAACCTAGAAAAGGTGGTTCATCCAGTGGCTTGGTAAAAATATCTGCAAGTTGCTTCTCACTTGGAATAAAATGTAACTCTACAGTACCATTCATTACATGTTCCCTTATGAAATGGTACTTGATGTCTATATGCTTTGTCCTTGAATGTTGTACTGGATTTTCAGTGATGGCAATTACACTTGTGTTGTCACAGAAAATAGGAATTCTTTCAACTTGCAAACCATAGTCTAGCAATTGATTTTTCATCCATAAAATATGTGCACAGCAACTGCTAGCAGCAATATATTCAGCTTCAGCTGTACAAGTAGAAACTGAATTTTGCTTTTTACTGAACCAGGACACAAGCTTGTCTCCTAAAAATTGACAGGTTCCTGTTGTGCTTTTTCTATCAATTCTGCAACCTGCATAATCTCTTGTGAAGTGATTTTCCAAAAGGAACTTTGATAAAGTGTCATACCAGGCTCTAGGTGCTTGCTTCAGTCCATAAAGTGCTTTCAGTAGATAATAGACATATTCTGGGAAATTTGGATCTTCAAAGCCAGGAGGTTGACTTACATACACTTCTTCCTCCAAATCTCCATTCAGAAAGGCACTTTTGACATCCATTTGATAGACCTTGAAATTGGCATGGGCTGCATAGGCTAAGAAGATTCTGATGGCTTCAAGTCTTGCAACAGGAGCAAATGTTTCATCAAAATCTATCCCTTCTTGCTGACAGTAGCCTTTAGTAACCAAACTTGCTTTGTTCCTTACTACTATGCCATTTTCATCCATCTTGTTTCTGAATACCCATTTGGTGTCTATTGGATTCTTTCTTTTAGGCTTGGGTACCAGCTTCCATACTTTATTCCTTTCAAATTGGTTTAGCTCCTCTTGCATAGCTAAAATCCAATCAGGATCTAATAAGGCTTCTTCTACCTTCTTTGGTTCTTCCTTAGACAGAAAGCTGCTGTATAGACATTCTTCTTGAGTTGCTCTCCTGGTTTGAACTCTGGAAGAAACATCACCAATAATCAGTTCAAAGGGGTGATCTTTTGTCCATTTTCTTGGTTGAGGTAGATTAGCCCTAGATGAAGAGACCTCAATATTGTCTTGATGTGTGATTGAGTTTTGATTGCTAGAAACTCCCCCTAAGTTTGTGGATCTTTGATTTGAGATTGGGGTGCTTTCTATAGGTGATCTGCCTTGACTTCCTGCTCCTTTTGATAACCCGACGGATGATGAATTTTGAGTACCGACGGATGAGGCAGATTGTCTTCCGACGGATAATACAGATTGCCTTCCGACGGATGAAGCATTTTGTATCTCGACGGATGTTGAGTTTTGTGCTTCATTTGTAGTAAATTTGTCTGCATTATCCTTAGACACTGTTTCTTGATCACTCTCATCATCACTTTCATCAATGACCATCTCAACATTGTCGAATTTGAGGCTCTCATGGTAATCTCCATCTTTTAGTCCTTCAATCTTTTTAACATCAAACACAACATGTATAGATTCAACAACAATGTTGGTTCTTAGATTGTAGACTCTATATGCTTTACCAATAGCATATCCAACAAAAATTCCTTCATCTGCTTTAGCATCAAACTTCCCATTTTGATCAGTTTGATTTCTCAGAATATAGCATTTACAGCCAAAGACATGAAGAAAGTTAATAGTTGGCTTCTTGTTTTTGAACAATTGATAAGGTGTCTTGCATTTTGCTTGATTAATCAGAGAGATGTTCTGAGTGTAGCATGCAGTGTTGACAGCTTCAGCCCAGAAATATGTTGGTAATTTTGATTCTTCAAGCATTGTCCTTGCAGCTTCAATAAGAGATCTATTCTTTCTTTCCACTACTCCATTCTGTTGTGGAGTCCTTGTTGCTGAAAACTCATGCAAAATCCCATTTTCCTCACAGAATGCTCTCATGACATAGTTCTTGAACTCAGTTCCATTGTCACTCCTGATTCTTCTAACTTTGAAATCAGGATGATTGTTAACTTGCCTTATGTGATTGATGATGATTTCACTAGCTTCATCTTTGGACTTTAGGAAATAGGTCCAAGAGAACTTTGAGAAATCATCTACAATTACTAGGCAAAATCTTTTTTTTGAGATTGACAATACATTGACTGGTCCAAACAAATCCATGTGAAGCAGTTGCAGAGGTTCTTCAATTGCTGAATCAAGTTTCTTCCTGAATGATGCTTTAATTTGCTTCCCTTTTTGGCAGGCATCACACAGTCCATCCTTTGTAAACTCCACCAGAGGAATGCCTCTAACCAGCTCTTTCTTTACCAGCTCATTCATGGTCTTGAAGTTCAAATGGGATAGCTTCTTGTGCCATAGCCAACTTTCATCTTGACTTGCTTTACTGAGAAGACAAGTTACAGATTCTGCTTTAGTTGAGTTGAAGTCAGCTAGATACACATTTCCTCTTCTCACACCAGTGAGAACCACTTTGTTGTTTTGATTATTAATAACAACACAGGTTTCTTTGTTGAAGGTTACTGAGTTGCCTTTATCACAAAGCTGGCTGATACTCAACAGATTGTGTTTGAGACCATCCACTAAGGCAACCTCTTCAATGATGACATTGTCCTTTGAAATCAAGCCATATCCCACAGTATAACCTTTGCTGTCATCTCCAAAAGTGATACTTGGGCCAGCTCTCTCTTCAAACTCTGTGAGCAGGGTAGAATCACCAGTCATGTGTCTTGAACAACCACTATCCAAGTACCAAAGATTCCTTCTGTTTCCCTGCACACATCAAAATCAAATCAAGTTGATTTTGGTACCCAAGTTTCCTTGGGTCCTGCCTTGTTAGCTTTCTTCTTCTGTTTCTTAGGTCTTAACTCATTTGACTTAGGAATTTCAGATTCTTCCTTAGTCATTTGGGTTGGGCCTTTGAAACCACTAGATGCAACAAAATTATTATGCATGTTATGGCTAACAGGAAATGGCATGCTTGGTGCAAACATGTTATTCCAGTAAGGCATGCTAAATGGCATTTGAGGCATATTGTATGCAGCATAATATGGATTAGGTGCAAATGGCATATTAGCAAACTGTGCATTCATGTTCTGTGTAGGCATAGCATTAACAGGCATAGGAGGCATGGCATTCATGTTAGAGAATTGAGGCTGAACAGACATGAGTGTAGGCATGGCAGATTTGCAATTAACAGACAAATGATTTACACTACCACATTTGACACAGATTTTTCTAGGAGCATATTTGTCAGGTGTGTAGTTATTATGTTTGTTAATCCCTACTTTACCATTCCTATTGTTTTTCCTTTTAGTCTCTATTTTTACCTCTATCTTCTCAAGTCTGTCACTCAACTGTTTGACAGTCATGTGACCAACATTAGCCTTCTTCCCTTTCTTGGCTTGACTTAACTCCCCTGAAACAAAGTTCTTGGAAACAGACCCATACTTTTCATTTAGCTTGGTTAATTTGGCTTTGCTAATGGGTTTGCTCACAGCCGACGGATGAGGATTTTTATCATTCGACGGATAACACATTTTGTTATCCGACGGATATTCCTCATCATCCGTCGAGACATCTGTCAGCAATGCATCTACCAAAATAGGTTCTAGTTTCTCCTTATTCTTTTTCCAGGCTTCATCACAAAAGGACTCAATTCCTTGAACCTTGGTGATTTGAGCATGCACATCTCTGGATGTTTTCCATGCTTTAATCACCACCTGTTCACGATCAAGCTGCTTCTTTAAAATTTCTTCCTTTTTCAAGGACTCAGTTGATTCCACCTTAGCAATTCTACACTCAATTTTTAGTTTCTCAAACTCAACAAACTGAGACTCAAGCACATTATTCCTCTCACTCAAAAACAAGTTGTTTTCTTTGATTTTAGCATTTTCTTTAGTGAGGGACTTAAGTGTAACACGCAAATGATATAATTCTGTAGACATGTCATTTATTGTATCATTACACTCAGCTTTAGATAAATGTGCAAGGTTTGTAGTAATTACTTGATTGCTTGAGGAACTTGTCTCTGTTTCATCAGATTTGGCCATAAGGGCTAGATTGACATAGCTGACATCCTCATCTTCATCCAAACCATCAGCTGCCCAGTCATTCTCTTGTGTAATAAAAGCCCTTTCCTTCTGTTTGAGTAGATCAAAGTATTTTTGCTTATAATCCACAGACTCAAATCTTTTCTTACTGGAATCTGACTTTCTACACTCATTTGCAAAATGCCCTGCCAAGCCACATTTGAAACACTTGAATTTTAATTTATCCACCATGTTTCTATTTGGCTTGGCAGCTCCAAAGTTCTTCTTGAACTTGAGCTTGGCAAATCTTCTTGAAAGGAATGCTAGGTGCTCATCAACGTCCTCCATGTCATCTTGACTCAAAGAATCTTCACTTACTGCAGCTAGCCCTTTACCCTTGCTTTCACAGGCCTTTGAAGTTGATTCCACAGCTTCCATCTTCACTTCCTTCTCCTTTTCCAGTTCAGCCACTAGTGCAATGGATCCTCATTTCTTCTTTCCTCTCTCCATTCTTTCATCCTGCTCTATTTCAAGCTCATAGGTCTTCAGAATGCCATACAGTCTCTCCAAAGTAAACTCCTTATAATCTTGAGAGTTTCTCAATGAGACTGTCATTGGTTTCCATTCATTTGGAAGAGATCTGAGAAATTTCAGATTGGAGTCTTTAGTCTGATAGACTCTTCCATGTAATTTAAGAGCATTTAGTAGCTTTTGGAATCTACTAAAAATGTCAGTGAGTGACTCACTTTCTTCATTGTGAAAATGCTCATATTGCTGAATCAGGAGCTGCATTTTATTTTCTCTTACTTGCTCAGTACCATCACAGATTATCTATATTGTGTCCCAAACTTCCTTAACAGTCTTGCAGTTGATGATGTTATCAAACATATCTACATCAACACCATTGAACAGAATGTTCATGGCCTTTTTATCTTTCCTGACTTGTTCAAGATCAGGTTCAGACCATTCATGCCTTGGCTTTGGAACAGATGGTTCATTTTCTGTTGCAGCTCTCATTGGAACATGAGGGCCTCTTTCTATGCAGTCCACATAGGCCTCATCTTGAGAAAGCATATGAAGATGCATCTTTACCTTCCAATGATGGTAATTATCTTTATCAAGAAAAGGAATCTTGACTCTAACATCTTTCTTGTTCATCTTGCTGTATTGTTTTGATCTTTAAACTCTTTGTAGATTAAGAGCTTGCTCTGATACCAATTGTTAGTCCCTTAACAATATAGCAAGAATTACAGAAGGGGGGTTGAATGGAATTCTTGAACTTTTTCTTGAGATAAAAATGTTCAACTCGATTATAGATACATTTGTTTTGATTAGCACAATGCGAAATATAAACTTTAATGAATCAAAATAAGAGTAATTAAAAATAAGACTCTTTAAAAACTTTATGGTGGATTTAAACAATTCCACCAGATATATATTTAATATATCGAGTGGACTCTGTGTGCAGAAATGCTCACAGCTGCTTATACAAAATAGAACTACTAAGAACACAGGAAATGCTAAAGATAGTGCTTACAAAGATTTCTCTGTGTTTATTTCTTAGCTCTCTTAGTTGTTTTTTTTATTTGCTACTCTCTTGGTTTATATATTACCAAGATTACAAAGTCAAAAGAACTAAATAAATATAAAATCTAATAGTCTTGATCTTTGCTGCTTTTCGTCCTCTATTACCCAGTTAATGGGCTTCCATAGTGCGTTTGTATCGAACTCGACGGCTGTGTGTCAGCTTTCACTGTTCAACTGATGTTTGAATCTTGATATAATCATCCGTCGACTTTCAAATCATCCGTCGATGACTTACTTGATCATCCGTCGACTGCTATTTTAAACATCCGTTGATAGTCATTTGATCATCCGTCGAAACTTTGTTAATCATCCATTGGTAGCTATTTTGGCACTTGACTTCATTTCACTTATACAGAATTACAAGACATTGCTTATATACAGTTAATCAACCTATTCTGCATATCTAGTTAAAGTCAACATGACTTATATGCTACTACAGATTCTATACAAAGGTGCATACAACACTGTGCTAAAAATTTATTATTACATAAGCTACTCACTCGATGGATAATAAGTTACTCATCCGTCGGGACTAAAATGAGTTATCCGTCGGGACTATAATTCTTATCCGTCGAGTGCTACATTATTTCACTAAGTAAAATCTACTTAGATGTTTTGTTTAGGTAATCATCAAGTGCACAATATATTCACAACATGTAATCATTGACAGACTAACAAAGTCGGCACATTTTCTACCAATTAATGAAAGATTTTCACTCGACAAGTTAGTGTACTTGTATCTCAAGGAAATTATGATGCGACATGGAGTTCCAATATCTATCATGTCTGATCGAGATCCCCGTATCAATTCAAGATTTTGGAGACAATTTCAGGAATGTTGTAACACCCCTAAATCCGGGGTCGGGGATTCGGGTTGTCACGAGTTCCATTTCCCTTAATAACACTTAATCTTAGTAAACAATCAACTACTGCATACTGTGACCCCACAATATAAACACACACACCACAAGTTATAGTATCAGAGATGAATACCAAAAATAACACAAGTCATTTTATTCCACAATTATAAGCCATTACACCTCAAAAGGGTTCTAAATAAATTTACATTTCTTTGCCATTATTACAATTCATATAGATACATAAGTCTGGTACATCAGAAGTTGAAAGTCTAGCCTATTGGTAATTTCTACCTCAGCTACAGCGGCATCAACGCTTCCAGAAAACTGCAGAACGTTTCCTAACTGCTTGCGAATTGGAAGCTTGGTCCTGATCATCTTTTCTATCTGTTGTTGTGTGATGAAAGAAGAAAGAAAGGGTGAGCAACAAGCCCACCGAAATAATATGTATAATAATTAACAATATATGAGCATTCTCATAGTACTCATGAAAGTCTTGGTCAAGAAGAAATGAACCAAGCTGATATCTTAACGCGACCAAGTCGCAAAATATTCAGTATATATATACATATATACTTTTCACAATCTTTGAAATCCTCTGACATGTATAATATACACAGAGTTCTAGTTTATAACTGTATAAAAATATCGTTGCAAGATGATCTCATATATATAACCTTGTGTCAACGTTTTTCTGAAAATCTTTGACATGCACAAGATAATCATTTACTAGATATAATTTTAAAAGATGAAGTTACAAGATACTCCAATATACTTATATCTTTTCCGAATACTACTTGAACTACCACCGTTCAATGTATAAATAGTTCATCTCATAGATTAAGCTACAAGACAAGACTTGTATAGAATAAAGCTTTAAAATATCATCAAAATAAAATGAAGTTACGAGATACTTCATTTGATGTAAACATCATTTTTAAAACTCGACCCTGCCAACACTCAACAATCGCCCAACCGTAGCCTTTCTATCGAAGTGCTCTGGGTAGTGTTGCAGAAATATCCAATTGGATGATGAACTCATTACGGGAGTTTGCCGTGCCAGGAAGACCACTTACGAAGATCAGTCGCAGTAGTGCAACCCCACCATTTTCTACATGTAGAGGAGAACCTGTCAGATTTACTTGTCAACCGAACACTGGACTCCTAAGGAATGGACCGTCTTAGCGGAACTTCCAGGCCATTTGGACCAATATAATAAGGCTGGGCCGGCGTCACTCGACCACTTACGCCACTCCTAGTTCAGATGAAATCCATGACTCTGAAACATAAAGCTCGTCCCCCTTTTCCCCAAGTAGAAACTTGTTGATACGGCTCCACCAAGAAGTCGTTTCTAGTTGGAAAGGAAAACTCACCGATATTTCCCAGGCGATGCCTGTTATTGGATTAACTTGTTCCAAGAATTTTACTTCCCGAGTGTTGGGTAAGTAATTAAAAACTCTTTTATCAAAATAGCAACCTTGTTGCGAATATAAAACACACCACAGAGCCGGATCCCTCAGGTTTTGAGCGAGTATTTAAATCCCCTTCGAAAGGAGGATCTTAAATATAAAAAAATGAGTTTTGGGATCCGCCCTAACTTTTAAAATCATTTTGAAGACTCGAAAACATTTTTAAGAATGTTTGGAGTGATGCTGATTTAATAACATAAATCAGTCCCAATATATTAGAAAATATCTAAATATTATTATTTAAATAATATTCCCATAAAGAATAATCTTTATAAAAATAATTGAAGTAGAAGTTGTAAAACTTATACTTGAAATGAATATTAAATAACCAAAGATATACTTATACGAAAGTAATATCTTTATTTGAATAATCAAAAGTGAGTTTGATTATCGACACATTATTCTTTAATAAAGTAAAGAATATTAATTAGTAAATAATTGGAGTCATAAGTCCTCGAATGAATATTCGAAATAATATTCATTAATAAAATAAACGGAGTCATAAGCCTTCGAATGAATATTCAAAATAATATTCATTAATAAAATAAACGGAGTCATAAGCCCTCGAATGAATATTCAAAATAATATTCATTAATAAAATAAAGTTATCAAATAAACCTTATTCGTTCATAGTTTTGAAAACTATATCTATATATATATAATTATATATAATATACTCGGGAACATCGACTCCCGGTTTTAGAAAAATGTTCACCTTTGGGTCCCCTATACTAAGGGTATACGCAACTACTGTTTATCTCTAGCATAGGTATTATGCAACTTATAAGCAATTAAATCCACAATATATATCAAGATTACAAAATAGACATGCAAATATACCATATCACATGCTCCAATATATCGCAAGATTTGCTAATTAACCACCATGCATCTATCACAAGATAATGCATATACATATGTATACATCACAACAACAGTATAACGGGTAGAAAACTTGCCTGAGTGTTCCCGGATAGACTTAAGCTTAGAGTGGGTCCGATAACCTATGAACAACAACATAAGTCGGAATTAAACCCCGGTCGCTTAAGAAACTAGACTTTAACCAATTAGACCCCTTACGTTCGCTTTCGCGCTTAACGATTCACTTAAGTCACTCGAGTACCCTCGACACCATTTTTAATAAATTAACCATTAAGAGTTTTAAGGCGATTATTTCGCGAGTACCCTACCAATCGTCTAACCCACTTTACATAAATTTTTCCGTTACTTAAAACGGTCGTTTCTCATCGCTCGTAACTCGGATTTAGGCGAACGACATATCAAAACGAAGCTCATAACATGAACTATCTAAAACTGGCAAAGGTTAGAATCTTACAGTGAGTTCACGGGTCCTAAAGTTCAGAACAGAACAGTTACAGAAAATCGGGCATTATGATGGTTATGTTTACGCGATTTCCAATTTAATTATCACTCTAAATTCTCATCAATTCACTCACAACCACCAACACAACACTATTCAACCATCATACTACAAACTCAGTGCCCAACTCCAAATTTTACCAATTTATCCAACCAATCAAAGACCCAATATTCAAAACCAATACAAATCCACCAAAACTACTTATAATCAAAGATCAAGCCTTAATACTAACAATGCTTCAATAAAACTTAATGGAATCATAAAATAAAAGCTAGGGTTTGAAGTTTATACCTTCCTTGGTAGGTGTTAAGTTGCTAGGAAGCCTTAGGGAGCCTTAATCTAAGCTCCTACAAGCTTGATCTTTCCAAAGAAATCAAGAACACAAAGTTAGGTTTTGAAGTTTCTAAAAGTCCGATTGAAAGAACTGTAAAAATGAGGGTCTTACCATGCTTATTTCGAAGAGACTTGTGAACAAGAGTTGTAGGCCATCTCAATACCTTTCCAACGAGCTATAGAACACATCATTTGAGTGGTATTGAAGGAGATATGGCAGTTTGAAGTTGCTGCTCTGGTTTTGGCCGAGAGCAAGCTTTCAAGGGGGAGAAAGTGAAATGCTTCTTATTTTGCCCTTTGACTAATTGTGTGGTGAATTACTTGGTTGCTTCTCTTTTATTTTAATTAACCATATTTAGAATTTGCCATGGTTAAAAACACTTGGCTAATATTCCACCAATTCAAAATATCTACTAGGTCATGCTTAGGTCATCATGATTATGTCATCCTTTTACACTTGTTTTCTTCTTATTGGTATGATGACATCATCACCCACTAACCTCTTTGATTAACCCCTAATTACTTGGCTAATGACCGCTGATCTGTTATACGGTTCGCTTAACTTTCGTTCTTGTTTATCGTTTGAGGGATCATACCCGGGATCTTATTACTTGGGTTCCCTTAACCTTTCTCAATACATTACATTCCTTTTATGATTCTCTCTTATAATCCTTGAATTTAAATCCTTTTAATCATGTTACCTTATACTAAATTCTTTCGGTATCTGGTGGATTTTTGGGAAAAATCAAAGTGTTCGGATTTGGATTTTGACGATCTTTACATACACTTATTTACTTTATGGAATGCTAATACGATCTTAGAATTTCCATAACAGTACTCCTATATAGCGTGGTCTGATAATTTTCCTTAATCAGCATCATTAGCAAATGTTACTATTCATCCGTGTTTCAAAAATTCCAAAAATTGGGGTTATTACAGTCTCCCCTCCTTAAAAGGATTCCGTCCCGGAATCAGATAGAAAATGAATAGGGATGCTCTCTTAGCATTGCACTTTCTAAGTCTCAAGTAAATTTTCCCACATTGTGGTTCTACCACCAAACTCTGCCTAGTTTGATAACCCTTCTCCTAAGCACTTGTTCCTTTTCGATCTATAACCCTTTCTGGTTGCTCCATATAGGTTACGTCTGGTTGCATGCCTATGCGCTCATGTGCCCCTATTTGTCTGAAATCCAAATTATACTTCCTTAACATTGATACGTGGAACACGTTATGAACTTGCTACAGGTTCGGGGGTAGGTCTAGCTCATATGCTAACTTCCCAATACGTCTTAATATCTCCAAGGGTCCAACACTTCGTGGGCTTAGCTTTCCTTTCTTTCCGAACCACATCCATCTTTTCCAAGGGAATACCTATAACAGCACTAGGTCCCCTACTTCCTATTTCTTGTCCTTTAGTGTCAATTCAACATACTTCTCATGTCCATCTTAGGCTACTACCAGCCGTCTTCTGATTAGATCTATTATATCCCTGGTCCTTTGGACCACTGCTGGTCCGAGCATCTTGCGCTCTGCAACTTCATCCTAACATAAGGGAGATCGACATTGTCTTCCCTCAAGGATCTCGTAAGGCGACATCTCGATAATGACATATGATCTATTGTCATAAGAAAACTCAATCCGCGTTAAGTGATCATTCCAAATTCTTTCAAGTCTATTGCACAGACTCTCATCATAGCTTCTAGCATTATAGCTTTTGCTTCTCAATACTCCTTCTTTTCTTGTTCGTAGTCATTACCATCTTCCGCACCTAATATTATACTGGTTATACTTTTGCTCGTTAGCGTTCTATAACCTTTTAATAACCACGTCAACCTTATTATCACGAACGTGTTTCCATTCCGAATACCACCATAACTTTACTACTCCCTTTTCAGCTGTTTCTATTTTCCAAGTTTGATCAATCATATAGAAGTAAAAGAATTTATTGAGAGATCACTATGATCATGAACACTTGTTACATCGCATAGTTAGTACAGAAGGTAGCCAGCCTCTAGTACTTGACAAGCAATTAAACAACATGTGGTATCCTACTAGGCTTCTATCACGCAGATAGGTAGTCATTCGGCAATACCTCCCCTTCTGGAAGGGTTGTTCTTCTCAGCTTACATGAAATGAAAAGGAGAGAAAAGAACGAATTGAAGAGAATTGTATATATATAAAAAAATATACTGCCACAAAATATCTGGCTTGGAATCTACCTCTGAACTATAGAGGTTTAACATAGGAGAACAAAACATATATGTATATAAATCCACATCAAGTATAATAGCATCGCATTTCACATGCTTAAATATTTACTATTCCATCCATCATTCTATGGACCCATGCTCTTGCTCGAGCTTATACACAATCACCTTTGAAACTCCCTCGACATCGAAAATCGAATCTGGGATTTCATTCTAGACATCACCGTTACTAGAATTCTATGCTTGCACTGCAACCTTCATCGTATAGTAATACGACTCTCTATTGATAAGAAGGAATAAGTATTCAATAGGTAGATAATTGACTTAATTAGTTTATCAATGATAACTTATACATCACCACAACCCGATTAATGGTACTTAATCTCAACATCCATTCAAATACAACTCTCACGGTTGTAATTAATCGGCTCATTACCCGCAGAATCATTCCTGCACTACTAGGGTCCACCGTTGACCTACTGTAGTCATTCATTTTCCATGAAGTCTTAATAGCTAACCATATGGAGTCTATACATCTCGTATCAAATTCTTCTAAGGAGGTAACATAATCACCATTCATGAGTCATGAAGAACACTCCTGAACTTGACGTACATATGACATGAAGCAGATAAAATTGCAGAAGAGTTTCAATCAAAGCAACGATAGCAGGTTAATACCATTCTTAATCATATGCCTTCAATAGAAGACTTAACTCAAAGGTTTGTTTAGTCCTTTTTGAAACATGGTCCTGCCTTATTCTCAATATAGGACCTTCTAGGATAGATAGCCCGCTCATGGCGATTACACGAATTAAACCTTTACCAAACTACTATTACGGTTGGGTATTGCACAGTCATCAGAAGGAATGTCAATCTTCCAAACCATAATACAACCTTCACGGCTTCAACCATCATCACAGTATTCCTCTGGCACGAGCGCCTATAATTCCTCTCTTACACTTAAAGTGTCGGCCACCCCTTTGGCCTTTCCTGATAGTAAAATTTCCTTACAATCAATGTCATTTTAACCACCTCCAACTAAATTTTCTACCTCATTTCAATCACTGCTTATGTGAAAATGCTTTTCTTAAATCCTGGTGAGAAAAAAAAAATCACCATTTTTCCATAAGTTATTGCCTCAGTCTTTAGAGGTTAATCATTGTCACGACTGACTCTCGATCATACTTAGGACGTCTCTTATCTTGAGTCCTTCTTGTTTTCACCATTCTTGACCTTCGTTGGGTTCAATCTATACTTTCTCATGGTTTAACATGTGCCCCACTTGGCATTATTTTTATTACGTCATATTTCCTTTATCAAAATTTCTATTCTTGAGAATTTTGAATATTACCTTTCTCCTTGTAAAACCTCTAAGGTTATCCTTGAATCGTTCCTCCTGTATTCCCTAGATACAGGGCATATCGAAATACCCTTTACTAATACTAGAACCATTGTCTATATGTTTCTGAAAAATTTCTCCACTGATACTTAAAGGTTGTTATTACCTTAATCCTTTCCAATTCATACTGTCAAAACTCATACTATCCCTATTAAGGGTGAAATGCTAACCTTTATGCATTCCCCTAGGATTCATTTTAAGTTACCGATGTTCTATCTTTAATGCCACCTTTAAAAAGGTATATGCATCCTTCCATGGATAAATCAAGTCATATATCCCTGATAAGGGTGTCTTATTCAATCATTCCCACCTCGATAGTATATGCCTAATTTCACAATAACATCTGTATTCAAAATGAGGTCAATCAATATGGCCTCCAAACGATAACTACGGTTATCTACTTTTCTTGCTTGATTTGGTAACGATAACAAGGATGTTCTGGAAGATATTGGTCATGTTCAACGTGAACTTCTTCTTAATAATTCCGTATTTACTTTTGTTGTTTATCTCAACAGTCATCTCAATGTTGGGATATCTCTCATACCTGGCGTCTCCCTTCCTGGGTATCAAGCCACCGGTCTTACACTTCACATTCTTGAAGGTCACTTCCTTCATCCAATTTTCCTAATTTCTTACTTCCTTGTCTCCTCAGTCTATCCGCGTCTCAATATTTATCCTTCGAACTATCTCATGGTTTCCTCAAATCCTCCCAACTTACAGGGGATAAAATATATGTATCTCTTATGCCTTCAACCATCAATTTAACTCATGGTGAATCACCCTCATCCTAACGATTACATACTTTTCTATTTCTTTGCTACGAGTCTTTAGGGTTTCCTCATACCCAACTTTCTTATCATTCCTCAAACTCTATTGCCTTTATATTCCTTTCCACTTCAGTTTCTTTTTATTTTCCTTTCTCTTATCATTATTTCATGAACCAACACAACATAAGCATTGATTTCACACATCCCGTCATTCTGGATTTGTGTCTTCAGAACGAATCTTGACAACTTTTACAACTTAGATTCATAATTCATCATACTCGTCCGCCTTTGTTCTGGCTCTAAAGCTTTTACACTATCTCCATAACCTTGGGAAGTACTTTCCTGAAAACAATTGACTGAACTTTAATCAGTTTATTGTAACCTCTGGCTCCGTGCCTTCCTTGGACTTTCACCAGCGGGTGGCCTCTCTCTTAGGAGGGTAAGTGACAAAAACAGTCTTTTGTGATTCGTCAATCATTTAGAATCTCAAATGATTCCTATATTTACTTTAGCCAGGCTCTTGCCTCGACTGGGTCAGCTTGTTCCTTGGAACTCTGAGAGCTTAGCGACTTAAAGGTCCTGAAAGAATTTCTCACCGCATTGTTTCCTCAGGGTGGTGGTTGGGGATAATAGTCTAAGTTCTGTCTAGAAAGGTCCATAAATTTTCATATAGGAGTACCGTCTCGGGTCTCCTTTCCTTACCCGACTTCTGTTTCCTTAGTCAGAACATTCCCTCCTCCTCCCCATAATCGGGGTCATCCTTCATATTTTAAATCCTCATTTTCCACTTCATCATGTTATGGGTTCCTTCTATCTTGATGGCGACCTCCCTGACTATCACGTTCAGGGTTTGCTCAAAATTTTATTCCTCAAACTAGCTTTCATCTAAGATCTCATCTTTAAGCTCTTGAACATTTGGAACCCAAATTCTGTAGGAATACCTCATTATTCCCTTATCATCTTTCTCGGTATTAATCTCTTATCTATTTGTTGGCTCTCTGCCTTCATTCATTATTTTTTCTGGCACAATATGTTCTTTTCCAATAATTCGGGCTGTATTGCAATCTCAAACAGCTTTTCGGTACCGGCTCCGGTTACATTCACTTCTATTTCCATTTTCTCAAAATCTCTTATAAACTCTCTCAAAGAAATTATCATCTTGAGTCTCTCTTTTTTACTAAGGGCATCAGCCACCACATTGGCTTTCCCCGAATGATAAAGAATCTCATAATCGTAATCCTTGATTAGCTCTAACCACCTCATTTGGCGCATGTTGAGCTCTTTCTGCGTGAAAATGTACTAGAGCACTTATGGCTTAGGTAAATCTCGCACTTCTCTCCATACAAGTAGTGCCTCCAATCTTTAGGACAAAACTATTGCCACGAGCCCAAGCTCATGGGTGGGGATATCGAATTTTATATTCCCTTAATTTTCTGGACGCGTACGCGAGTACCTTGTTGTGCTGTATAAGAGCACCCTAATTCCTTATGCGAAGCATCAATACAAATCACAAAATCTCCTTTTTCCATCCGGCAATGCCAATATAGGGGCCGTCACCAACCTTTGCTTCAGTTGTTAAAAGCTTTTCTCGTATTTTTCTGTCCATTCAAACTTCTCAGTCTTACGAGTAAGCCGCGTTAAAGGGGCTACTATCTTTACAAACTTGAACGAACCTCCGGTAGTGATCGGACAATCCTACCTCTGGTAGTTTCCCTAACCATGGTCATCAATTCCTCAATGGTCCTTTATTCATTCTTGTTAGGATCCTCCACGAGATCCTCCTCAGCAACAATCCCATCTAGGACAACATCCTCAACCACTACATCCTCAATATGAACATCATCCGGTCCTGTGTTAGGACGCTCTATCGGATCCACAATCCGATCTCCAATTAGTAATAAAACATCATCGCGGGATTCAGGTTGTCACGAGTTCCATTTCCCTTAATAACACTTAATCTTAATAAACAATCAACTACTGCGTACTGTGACCCCACAATATACACACACACACCACAAGTTATAGTCTTAGAGATGAATACCAAAAATAACACAAGTCATTTTATTCCACAATTATAAGCCATTACACCTCAAAAGGGTTCTGAATAAATCTACATTTCTTTGCCATTATTACAATTCATATAGATACATAAGTCTGGTACATCAGAAGTTGAAAGTCTAGCCTATTGGTAATTTCTACCTCAGCTACAGCGGCATCAACGCTTCCAGAAAACTGCGGAACGTTTCCTAACTGCTTGCGAATTGGAAGCTTGGTCTTGATCATCTTTTCTATCTGTTGTTGTGTGATGAAAGAAGAAAGCAAAGGTGAGCAACAAGCCCACTGAAATAATATGTATAATAATTAACAATATATGAGCATTCTCATAGTACTCATGAAAGTCTTGGTCAAGAAGAAATGAACCAAGCTGATATCTTAACGCGACCAAGTCGCAAAATATGCAGTATATATATACATATATACTTTTCACAATCTTTGAAATCCTCTGACATGTATAATATACACAAAGTTCTAGTTTATAACTGTATAAAAATATCGTTGCAAGGTGATCTCATATATCTAACCTTGTGTCAACGTTTCTCTGAAAATCTTTGAGATGCACAAGATAATCATTTACTAGATATAAGTTTAAAAGATGAAGTTACAAGATACTCCAATATACTTATATCTTTTCCGATAACTACTTGAACTACCACTGTTCAATGTATAAATAGTTCATCTCATAGATTAAGCTACAAGACAAGACTTGTATAGAATAAAGCTTTAAAATATCATCAAAATAAAATGAAGTTACGAGATACTTCATTCGATGCAAACATCATTTTGAAAACTCGACCTGCCAACACTCAACAATCACCCAACCGTAGCCTTTCTATCGAAGTGCTCTGGGTAGTGTTGCAGAAATATCCAATTGGATGATGAACTCATTACGGGAGTTTGCTGCGCCAAAAAGACCACTTACGATGATCTGTCGCAGTAGTGCAACCCCACCATTTTCTACATGTAGAGGAGAACCTGTCGGATTTACTTGTCAACCGAACATTGGACTCCTAAGGAATGGACCGTCTTAGCGGAACTTCCAGGCCATTTGGGCCAATATAATAAGGCTGGGCCGGCGCTACTCGACCACTTACGCCACTCCTAGTTCAGATGAAATCCATGACTCTGGAACGTAAAACTCGTCCCCCTTTTCCCCAAGTAGAAACTTGTTGATACGGCTCCACCAAGAAGTCGTATCTAGTTGGAAAGGAAAACTCACCGATATTTCCCAGGCGATGCCTGTTATTGGATTAACTTGTTCCAAGAATTTTACTTCCCGAGTGTTGGGTAAGTAATCAAAAACTCTTTTATCAAAATAGCAACCTTGTTGCGAATATAAAACACACCACAGAGCCGGATCCCTCAGGTTTTGAGCGAGTATTTAAATCTCCTTCGAAAGGAGGATCTTAAATATAAAAAAAATGAGTTTTGGGATCCGCCCGAACTTTTAAAATCATTTTGAAGACTCGAAAACATTTTTAAGAATGTTTGGAGTGATGCTGATTTAATAACATAAATCAGTCCCAATATATTAGAAAATATCTGAATATTATTATTTAAATAATATTCCCATAAAGAATAATCTTTATAAAAATAATTGAAGTAGAAGTTGTAAAACTTATACTTGAAATGAATATTAAATAACCAAAGATATACTTATACGAAAGTAATATCTTTATTTGAATAATCAAAAGTAAGTTTGATTATCGACACATTATTCTTTAATAAAGTAAAGAATATTAATTAGTAAATAATCGGAGGCATAAGTCCTCGAATGAATATTCGAAATAATATTCATTAATAAAATAAGGGAGTTATAAGCCTTCAAATGAATATTCAAAATAATATTCATTAATAAAATAAACGGAGTCATAAGCCCTCGAATGAATATTCAAAATAATATTCATTAATAAAATAAAATTATCAAATAAACCTTATTCGATTCATAGTTTTGAAAACTATATCTATATATATATAATTATATATAATATACTCGGGAACATCGACTCCCGATTTTAGAAAAATGTTCACCTTTGGGTCCCCTATACTAAGGGTATACGCAACTACTGTTTATCTCTAGCATAGGTATTATGCAACTTATAAGCAATTGAATCAACAATATATATCAAGATTACGAAACAGACATGCAAATATACCATATCACATGCTCCAATATATCGCAAGATTTGCTAATTAACCACCATGCATCTATCATAAGATAATGCATATACATATGTATACATCACAACAATAGTATAACGGGTAGAAAACTTGCCTGAGTGTTCCCGTATAGACTTAAGCTTAGAGTAGGTCCGATAATCTATGAACAACAACATAAGTCAGAATTAAACCCCGGTCGCTTAAGAAACTAGACTTTAACTAATTAGATCCCTTACGTTTGCTTTCGCGCTTAACGATTAACTTAAGTCGCTCGAGTACCCTCGGCTCCACCATTTTTAATAAATTAACCATTAAGAATTTTAAGGCAATTCTTTCGCGAGTACCCTACCAATCGTCTAACCCACTTTACATAATTTTTTCATAATCCAATTAGTCATTTAAGGGCCTTAACCAATGTTTCAAAGTAAGGCGAGGGGTAATGGTTCGTTCGCGAAACGCCGTTACTTAAAACAGTCGTTTCTCATCGCTCGTAACTCGGATTTAGGCGAACGACATATCAACACGAAGTTCGTAACATGAACTATCTAAACAGGGCAAAGGTTAGAATCTTACAGTGAGTTCACGGGTCCTAAAGTTCAGAACAGAACAGTTACAGAAAATCGGGCATTATGACGGTTATGTTTACGCGATTTCCAATTTAATTATCACTCTAAATTCTCATCAATTCACTCACAACCACCAACACAATAGTATTCAACCATCATACTACAAACTCAGTCCCCAACTCCAAATTTTACCAATTTATCCAACCAATCAAAGACCCAATATTCAAAACCAATACAAATCCACCAAAACTACTTATAATCAAAGATCAAGCCTTAATACTAACAATGCTTCAATAAAACTTAATGGAATCATAAAATCAAAGCTAGGGTTTGAAGTTTATACCTTCCTTGGTAGGTGTTAAGTTGCTAGGAAGCCTTAGGGAGCCTTAATCTAACCTCCTACAAGCTTGATCTTTCCAAAGAAATCAAGAACACAAAGTTAGGTTTTGAAGTTTCTAAAAGTTCGATTGAAAGAACTGTAAAATTGAGGGTATTACCTTGCTTATTTGGAAGAGACTTGTGAACAAGAGTTGTAGGTCATCTCAATACCTTTTCAACGAGCTATATAACACATCATTTGAGTGAGTATTGAAGGAGATATGGCAGTTTGAAGTTGCTGCTCTGGTTTTGGCCGAGAGCAAGCTTTCAAGGGGGAGAAAGTGAAATGCTTCTGATTTTGCCCTTTGACTAATTGAGTGGTGAATTACTTGGTTGCTTCTCTTTTATTTTAATTAACCATATTTAGAATTTGCCATGGTTAAAAACACTTGGCTAATATTCCACCAATTCAAAATATCTACTAGGTCATGCTTAGGTCATCTTGATTATGTCATCCTTTTACACTTATTTTCTTCTTATTGGTATGATGACATCATCACCCACTAACCTCTTTGATTAACCCCTAATTACTTGGCTAATGACCGCTGATCTATTATACGGTTTGCTTAACTTTCGTTCTTGTTTATCGTTTGAGGGATCATACCCGGGATCTTTTTACTTGGGTTCCCTTAACCTTTCTCAATATATTATATTCCTTTTCTGATCCTCTCTTATAATCCTTGAATTTAAATCCTTTTAATCATGTTACCTTATACTCAATTCTTTCGGTATCTGGTGGATTTTCGGGAATAATCAAAGTGTTCGGATTTGGATTCTAACGATCTTTACATACACTTATTTACTTTATGGAATACTAATACGATCTTAGATTTTCCATAACAGTACTCCTATATAGCGTGGTCTGATAATTTTCCTTAATCAGCATCATCAGCAAATGTTACTATTCATCCGTGTTTCAAAAATTCCAAAAATTGGGGTTATTACAAATGTCTTGGAACTAAATTAAACATGAGTACAGCTTATCATCCACAAACTGATGGGCAAAGTGAAAAACTATCCAAAGAATTAAAGATATGCTACGAGTATGTGCGATTGATTTCGAAGGCAGTAGGGATGAACATTTACCTTTGGTTGAATTTTCTTACAACAACAGCTATCACGCAAGTACTGGAATGCCACCGTATGAAGCGCTTTACGGAAGAAAATGTAGATCACAAGTACATTGGGATGAAGTTGGAGAACGCAAAGTTTTGGGTCCAGAATTAATCCAACAGACTGAAGAAAAGATAGAACTTATTCGAAAATGATTAGATGCAACGCAAAATAGGCAACACAAATATGCAGATCAAGCAAAGAAGGATATGGACTACCAGGAAGGAGAACATGTGTTACTCAAAATATCGCCATGGAAAGGATTAACCAGATTTAGCAACAAGGGTAAGTTGAAGCCACGATATGTCGGACCATTTGAAATTTTGAAGAAAGTGGGAAAAGTTGCGTACGAATTAGCCTTACCGCCTCATATGCAACATATTCACAATGTGTTCCATGTGTCAATGCTTAAGCGATACAATCCTGATTCTAGGCACGTAATCGAGTATGAACCGGTAGATATCCAGCCTGATTTGTTGTAACACCCCCAGATCCGGGGTCGGGGATCCGGGTCGTCACGAGTTCCATTTCCCTTAATAACATCCAATCTTAATAATTACTCAACTACTCTGCACTGTGACCCCACAATAAACACACACACCACACGTTATAGTCTCAGAGATGAACATCCAAAAAAATAATCACAAGTCCTTATATTCCACAATTATCTGCCAATACACCTTAAAAGGTTTTCTGACTAAATTTACATTTCTTTGCCATTATTACAATTCATAAATATACATAAATCTGGTACATCAGAAGTTGAAAGCCTAGCCTATTGGTAGTTCCTACCTCAGCTACAGCGACATCAACGCCTATAGGAAGCTGCGGAACGTTTCCTATCCGCTCGCGAATTAGGAGCTTGGTCCTGTTCATCTTGTCTATCTGATGTTGTGTGATGAAAGAAGAAAGCAAGGGTGAGCAGCAAGCCCACCAAAATAATATGTATAATGATTAACAATATATGAGCCTTCTCATAGTACTCATGAAAGTCTTGGTCAAAAGAAATGAACCAAGTTGATATCTTAATGCGATGAAGTCGCAAAATATTCAGTATATATATATACATATATACTTTTCAAAATATTGGAAGTCCTCTTCCATGCACAATCTACACAAAGTCCCAGTGTATAACTGTATAAAAAAAATATCGTTGCAAGGTGATCTCATATATCTAACCTTGTCTCAACGTTTTTCTGAAAATCTTTGTCATTCATAAGACAATTATTAATTAGATATAAGTTTAAAAGATGAAGTTACAAGATACCCCAATATACTTATATCTTTCCCAAATACTACTTGAACTACCACCGTTCAAGTTATAATTAGCTTCAAAAGTTCATCACATAGATGAGACTATAAGGCAAGATTTGAATAGATTAAATCTTTAAAATATTATCAAAATAAAATGAAGTTACGAGATACTTCATTTGATGTAAACATCATTTTGAAAACTTGACCCTGCCAACACTCAACAATCGCCCAACCGTAGCCTTTCTATCGAAGTGCTCTGGGTAGTGTTGCAGAAATTATCCAATTGGATGATGAACTCATTACGGGAGTTTTCCGCGCCAGGAAGACCACTTACGATGATCAGTCGTAGTAGTACAACCCCACCATTTTCTACATGTAGAGGAGAACCTGTCGGATTTACTTGTCAACCGAACACTGAACTCCTAAGGAATGGACCGCCTTAGCGGAACTTCCAGGCCATTTGGGCCAATATAATAAGGCTGGGCCGGCGCTACTCGGCCACTTACGCCTTTCCTAGTTCAGATGAAATCCATGACTCTGAAACGTAAAGCTTGTCCCCACTTTCCCCAAGTAGAAACTTGTTGATACGGCTCCACCAAGAAGTCGTATCTATTTGGAAAGGAGAACTCACCGATATTTCCCAGGCGATGCCTGTTAATGGATTAACTTGTTCCAAGAATTTTACTTCCCGAGTGTTGGGTAAGTAATCAATTCATTTATCAAAACAGCAACCTTGTTGCGAATATAAAACACACCACAGAGCCGGATCCCTCAGGTTTTGAGCGAGTATTTAAATCCCCTTCGAAAGGAGGATCTTAAAAAAAATGAGTTTTGGGATCCGCTCTAAATTTTAAAAAAATCATTTTGAAGACTCGCAAAACATTTTTAAGAATGTTTGGAGTGAAGCTGATTTAATGAAGTAAATCAGTCCCCAGAATATTTAGAAAATGTCTGAATATTATTATTTAAATAATATTCCCATAAAGAATAATCTTTATAAAATAATTGAAGTAGAAGTTTTAAAACTTATACTTGAAATGAATATTAAATAACCAAAGATATACCTATACGAAAGTACTATCTTTATTTGAATAATCAAAAGTAAGTTTGATTATCGACACCTTATTCTTTAATACAATAAAGAATATTATTAAGTAATAAGCGGAGTCATAATACCTCGAATGAATACTATAAATAATATTCATAAAATAAAGGAGTCATACATCCTCAAATGAATATCCAAGTAATATTCAATAATAATATAAACTGAGTCATAAGCCCTCGAATGAATATTCAAATAATATTCAAATAATAAAATAAACTGAGTCATAAGCCCTCGAATGAATACTCAAATTAATATTCAACTAAGTAAAATAAAGGTATCGAATAAACCTTATTCGATCCATAGTTTTAAAAACTATATCCATATATATATAAATATATATATATATATAATATACTCGGGAACATCGACTCCCGGTTTAGAAATATGTTCACCTTTTATCCCCTATACTAAGGGTATACGCAACTACTTGCTTATTTCTAGCATAGGTATTATGCAACTATAAGCATTGAAATCAACAGATAGATAACCAGATTACGAAACAGACATGCATATATACCATATCAGCATGCTCCAATATATCGCAAAATTTGCTAATAACAATCATGCACTATCACAAGATAATGCATATACATATATTTACATCACAACAACAGTATATCGGGTAGAAAACTTGCCTGAGCGACTGGGGGTTACGAATGGCTCGGGACGAGTCTGGTAACCTATAAACAACAAGTAAGTTGGAATTAAACCAAAGTCACTTGTAAATCTATACTCTAACCAACTCAGACTCTAACGCTCGTTTTGTGCTTACTGATTCTCTTAAGTCACTCGAGTACCCTCGGCTCCACCATTTTTAATAATTTAACCTTTATGAGTTTTAAGGCGATTCCTTCGCGAGTGTCTTACCAACTTCCTAACACACTTACCATAAATGTTTCATGCATTAATTAACCCTTTTTGGTCTTTAACCTATGTTTCAAAGTAAGGCGAGGGGAAAAGTTTCGTTCGCAAAACGCCGTTACTTGAAACGGTCGTTTCTCCTAAACTGTGCATCGGAATCGAACGAACTATATATCAAAACGAAGCTCGTAACATGAGCTATCTAAACATGGCAGTGGTCATAATCTAGCAGGGGGTTCTCGGGTCCTAATGTTATGCACAAAAACAGTCCAAAGAAAATCGGACGTTACGACGACTATGTTTACGCGATTACCAATGTTTAAACTACTCCAATTAACCACCAACCAACTCATAACCATCAATACAACAAAACTTCACCTAATCCATACCACATCAGTCCATAATCTCCAAGGTTTTCAACTCAAACAACCACAATCACGACCTATGAACTATAATCAAGCTTCAATTAACAAAAACACTTCCAAATCAACCAAACTACTAATAATCACAATCCATGCTTCTCATTTCACAACACCAACCATTAAACTTACTAACAAATAAAGTAAAGGCTAGGGTTTGAAGTTTATACCTTCCTTGGGAGGTGTTAAGTTGCTAGGAAGCCTTAGGGAGCCTCCTACAAGCTTGATCTTTCCAAAGAAATCAAGAACACAAAGTTAGGCTTTGAAGTTTCTAAAAGTCCGATTTAAAGAACTGTAAAAATGAGGGTCTTACCATGATTATTTGGACGAGACTTGTGAACAAGAGTTGTAGGCCATCTCAATACCTTTCCAATGAGCTATAGAACACAATATTTGAGTGAGAAATGAAGGAGATACAGCAGTTTTAGTGTTCTGGTTCTGTTTTGGCCGAGAGCATGAAGAACAATGCCTTGGTTTCTTTTTGATTTTGATGAAAAATGATTTGCTTGGCTTGGTTGGTTTGATTTTTGTATTTGTTTTAGTAAATTACCTAGTTGCCCTTGATTTTGTGTGGTTAAAAAGCCACCACATCTCCTTCCTTCCCATGTCATGCTTGTGTCATCCTCATGATGTCATCCTCCCCTCCTTGTCCTCTTCTCATTGGTTGGGTGACATCATCCTCTCTAATCCCTTTGATTAACTTCCTAATTGTTTACCTAATGACCGCTGATCTGTTATACGGTTCGCTTAACTTTCGTTTTCGTTTATCGTTTGAAGGATCATACCCGGGATCTTATTACTTAGGTTCCCTTAACCTTTCTCAATATATTATATTCCTTTTATGATCCTCTCCTATAATCCTTTAATTTAAATCCTTTTTATCCTGTTACCTTTTTCTCAAATCTTTCCGTATCTAGTGTATTTCCGGGAAAAATCAAAGTGTTCGGATTTGGATTCTGACGATCTTTACATACACTTATATCCCATATAAAGTACTAATAAAATCTCAGAATATCCATATCAGAACCCCTACATAGTGTGGCATGAAAAGTTTTCTCATTCAGCAAAAACACTATTCATAAGGGTTTCAAAAATTTCCCAAAAATTGGGGTTATTACAGTCTCCCCTCCTTAAAAGGATTCCGTCCCGGAATCAGATAGAAAATGAATAGGGATACTCTCTTAGCATTGCACTTTCTAACTCTCGAGTAAATTTTCCCACATTGTGGTTCTACCATCAAACTCTTACTAGTTTGATAACCCTTCTCCTAAGCACTCATTCCTTTTTACTCTATACCCTTCCTGGTTGCTCCATATAGGTTACGTCTAGTTGCATGTCTATGCGCTCATATGCCCCTATTTGTCTGGCATCCGAATTACACTTCCTTAACATTGATACGTGGAACACGTTATGAACTTTCTACAGGTTCGGGGGTAGGGCTAGCTCATATGCTAACTTCCCAAACGTCTTAATATATCCAAGGGTCCAACAAATTGTAGACTTAGCTTTCCTTTCTTTCCGAACCTCATCAATCCTTTTCAAGGGTTTCCAAGGGGATACCTATAACATTACTAGGCCCCCTATTTCATACTCTTTGTCCTTTTTGAGTCAAATCAGCATACCTCTTATGTCCATCTTGGGTTACTACCAGCCGTCCTCTGATTAGATCTATTATATCCCTGGTCCTTTGGACTACTGCGGGTCCGAGCATCTTGCGCTCTACAACTTCATCCTAACATAAGGGAGATCGACATTATCTTCCCTCAAGGATCTCATAAGGTGACACCTCGATAATGACATATGATCTATTGTCGTGATATAACTAAATCCGCGTTAAGTGATCATTCCAAATTCTTTCAAGTCTATCGCATAGAATTTTATCACAGCTTCTAGCACTATAGCTTTGGCGTCTCAATACCCATTCTTTTCCAGTTCGTAATCGCTACTACCTTCCGTTCCTAATATTATACTGGTTATACTTTTGCTCGTTAGCGTTCTATAACCTTTTAATAACCACGTCAACCTTAGTATCACGAATGTATTTCCATTCCGAATACTACCACAACTTTATTACTCCTTTTTCAGCTGTTTCTATTTCCCAAAGTTTGATCAATCATATAGAAGTAAATGAATTTGTTGAGAGATCACTATGATCATGAACACTTGTTATATCGCTTAGTTAGTACAGAAAGTGGCCAGCCTTTAGTACTTGAAAAGCAATTTAAACAATAGATGGTATCCTACTAGGCTTCTATCACACAGATAGATAGTCATTCGGCAATACCTCCCCTTTCTGGAAGGGTTGTTCTTCTCAGCTTACATGAAATGAAAAGAAGAGAAAAGAACGAATTGAAGAGAATTATATATATGAAAAATATACTGCCACAAAAAATCTGGCTTGGAACCTACCTCTGAACTATAGAGGTTTGTCATAGGAGAACAAAACATATATGTATTTATATCAACATCAAGTATTATAGCATCGTATTTCCCATGCCTAAATATTTCTATTCCGTTCATCATTCTATGGACCCATGCTCTTCCTCGAGCTTATACACAATCACCTTTGAAACTCCCTCGACATCGAAAATCGAATCTGGGATCTCATTCTAGACCTCATCGTTACTAGAACCCATTTCTATACCGCAACCTTCTTCGTATAATAATACGACTCTCTATTGATAAGAAAGAATAAATATTCACTAGGTAGATACTCTACTTAATTAGTCTATCAATGATAACTTATACACTACCACGACCCGATTAGTGGTACTCAATCTCAACATCCATTCCAATATAACTCTCACGGTTGTAATCAGCTCGTTACTCGCAGAATCATTGCTGCCTTACTATGGTCCACCACTGATCCACTGTCATCATTCACTTCCCATGAAATCTTAATAGCTAACCATACGGAGTCCATACATGTCGTATCAAATCCTTCTAAGGAGGTAACATAATCACCATTTCTGATTCATGAAGAACACTCCTGATCTCAAAGGTTCGTTTAGTCCTTTTGAAACATGGTCCAGGCTCATTCTCAAGATAGTACCTTCTAAGATAGATAGCCCGCTCATGGCGATTACACGAATTAAACCTTTACCAACTACTATTACGGCTGGGTATTGCACAGTCATCAGAAGGAATGTCAATCTTCCAAACCATAATACAACCTTCACAGTTTTAACCATCATCACTGTATTCTTTTGGCACAAGCGCCTATAATTATCCTCTTACCTTTAAAGTGTCGGCCACCTCTTTGGCCTTTCCTGATAGTAAAATTTCCTTACAGTCAATGTCACTTTAACCATCTCCAAATAATTTTCTACCTTATTTCAATCACAGCTTATGTGAAAATGCTTTCCTTAAAATCTGATGAGTAAAAAAAAAATCACCATTTTTCCATAAGTTATTGCCTCAGTCTTTAGAGGTTAATCACTGTCATGACTGACTCTCAATCATAATTAGAACATCTTTTATCTTAAGTCCTAATTGCCCTGAATAATTTCGACCATTACTGGTTCGATCCATACTTTCTCGTGATTTAACACGTGCCCCACTTGGCAACATTATAATTACGTCATATTTCCTTTATCAACATTTCTATTCTTGAAAATTTTGAATATTACCTTTCTCCTTGTAAAACCTCTAAGGTTATCCTTCAATCGTTCCTCCTGTATTCCCTAGATACAGGGCATATTAAAATACCATTTACTATTACTAGAACCATTGTCTATATACTTCTGAAAAATTTCTCCACTGATTCTTAAAGGTTGTTGCTACATTAACCCTTTCCAAATCATATTGTCAAAACTCATACTGTCCCTATTAAGGGTGAAATTCCAACCTTTATGCATTCCCCTAGGATTCATTTTAAGTTACCGATGTTCTATCCTTAATTCCACCTTTAAAAGGTACCTGCATCCTTCCATGGATAAATCAAGTCATATATCCCTGATAAGGGTGTCTTATTCAATCATTCCCACCTCGATAGTCTATACCTAACTTCATAATAGCATCCTTATTCAATATTGAGGTCAATCCATATGGCCTCCAAAAGATAAAAATGGTCATCCACTTTTCTTTCTTGATTTGGTAATGATAACATGGATGTTCTGGAAGATATTGGTCATGTTCAACGTGAACTTCTTCTTAATAATTCCTTATTTACTTTTGTTGTTTATCTCAACAGTCATCTCAATGTTGGGATATCTTTCATATCTGGCGTCTCCCTTTCTGGGTATCATGCCACCGGTCTTACACTTTACCTTCTTGAAGGTCACTTCCTTCACCCAATTTTCTTAATTTCTTACTTTCTTGTCTCCTCAGTCTATCTGTGTCTCATTATTTATCCTTCGAATTATCTCAAGGTTTCCTCGAATCTTCCCAACTTACAGGGGATAAAATATATGCATCTCTTATGCCTTCAACCGTCAACTTTAACTCATGGTGAATCACCCTCATCCTGATGATTACCTACTTTTCTATTTCTATTTCTACGAGTCTTTAGGGTTTCCTCATACCCAACTCCCTTATCATTCCTCAAACTCTCTTGCCTTTATATTCCTTTCTCTTATCGTTATTTCATGAACCAACACAACATAAGCATTGATTTCAAACATCCCGTCATTCTGGATTCGTGTCTTCAGAACGAATCTTGATAACTTTTACAACTTAGATTCACAATTCATCATACTCGTCTGCCTTTGTTCTGGCTCTTAAGCTTTTACACTATCTCCACAACCTTGGGAAGTACTTTCCTGAAAACAATTGACTGAACTTAAATCAGTTTATTATAATCTCTTGCTCCGTGCCTTCCTTGGCCTTTCACCAGCGGGTGGTCTCTCTCTTAGGAGGGTAAGTGACAAAACAGTCTTTTGTGGTTCGTCAATCATTTAGAATCTCAAATGATTCATCTATTTCCTTTAGCCAGGCTCTTGCCTCGACTGGGTCAGCATGTTCCTTGGAACTCTGAGAGCTTAGCGAC